>NC_137008.1:2925458-2950458 GCF_032717465.1 Coenobita brevimanus | reverse complement strand
TGTAAGTAAAATGAGACAGACTATAAAACAGGATGTGTGTGAGAGAGAGAGAGAGAGAATGGGTGACAAGGAGTGTAAGAGAGGGTGTGCAAGAGAGAAAGGGAGAAAGTGAGTGAGGGAGGGAAGGAAGGAAAAAGAGTGGATGTTACCGATGAGAGAATCAAAGAGTGAAAAGAAAGAGAAGTGAGAGAAAAAAGAGAGTGAAAATCCTGACTGTCTCTGGGGCGGAGGGGAACATGAAAAGCATACCGCAAGTTATCTATATACGAGGCCTCTACTAGCTCTCTCTCTCTCTCTCTCCTCTCTCTCTCTCTCTCTCTCTCTCTCTCTCTTTTAACAGCTTTTTTTCTTCTTTCTGTATCTCGCTTAACGCTTTTCGGTTCCCTCTTCCTTCTCTCTCTCTCTCTCTCTCTCTCTCTCTCTCTCTCTCTCTCCGGCCAAGCTCACAAACACGCAGGCAACCAAACACAAACACGAGGAAACAAACGCAAGGAAGGGAAAAAAACAGCTACTTGGTCTTGGCGCATTCTTGTGGACACTCTTCCTTAAGCTGAGGTCTTAAGTGAGGAGGAGGAGAAGGAGGAGGAGGAGGAGGAGGAAGGGGAACGAAATGAGAAAGTTGAAGAAAAAGAAGAAGGAGAAGGAAGACATGGACAGGAAGAAATGGAGGTGGAGGAGGAAGAGGAAGAAGGGGGAAAGGGTAAGGAAGATCATTAACAGAAGTAGTTATATCAGTACTACTACTACTATTACTACTACTAGTACTACTACAACTACTACTACTTACTAATACTAATACTAATAATAATGATGATGATGATGATGATGATAATAGTAACAGTAATAATAATAATAATAATAATAATAATAATAATAATAATAAAAATGATATTAATAATAATAATAAAAATGATAATAATAATAATAATAATGATAATAATAATAATAATAATGATATTAATAATAATAATAATAATAATAATAATAATAATAATAATGATATTAATAATAATAATAATAATAATAATAACAATAATAATAAGGCGATAAACAGGGAAGAATAATAGAAGAAAAATTGAGGAAGTTAAGAAAGATTATATAAAGACTGATAATGAAAGAAAACAGCAATATAGAGAATGAGAAAAAGAATAAAAGACAGAGAAGAAGAGGGAAGAAAGTGGGAAATGGATGAAGAAGAAGCAGGAAGGCAAAGAATGTTGAGAGATGATGATGATGATGATGATGATAGAGGATAAGGTAGAAAGATGACGTAAGCTTAAAAAAAATATCAGGGTGAAAATCAGAGAGTACTGTAGATGATACCAGCTTAGAAAAAAACACGAACACACTCTGCAGACACCAAGACAAGGACACTCACGAAGGAAAACAAACAAAAACAATCTTCTACCTACTCTACAGTATATTGGTCAAAGAGACGAAAATAACTCTCGACCTGACAGCACAGTTCTCGACCTAATATCACAGTACTCGGCCAGGCATAACAGTACTCCATATAACACCACATCCCTCATCCTAACACACCCCAACCCACCGAACTCTTCCAACTCTGCCTGTCACCCCTCTACCTTCCTACACCACTCCCCTCCTTCCCCTCTCCCCCCTCCCCTGAACATATTGCCTATCAGGGTATGACACACGAAGGGTTTCTCTCGTGCCACACCTCCCCCATCACCTTCCCCACCCCATCCCTCACATTCACCTCCTTTTCCATTGATATCTCCCTCTCTCTTCCTCTTTCACCCAGTTTCCTTTCACATTACCTTCTCCCCTACAATTTCCCCTTCCTCTCCCTTTCAAGTTCTCTCCCCTCTCTCTTTCACCTTCCTTTTTCCTCCTCCTCACCTTTCCCTTCAGTCTCTCTCTTTGTTGATACTCCCTTTTCCATTCACCATCTCTTTCCTCCTCCCTCATTTACAGTTCCCTTTCCTTCCAGTTTCCCTACCTTCCTCTGTCCATCATCGTCCCTTCTCCTCTTCCATCCCCCCATCCCACCTTTCTCTCTCTTCATATTCGCTTCTCCTCTCCCATCCCCTCCCTATTTCCCTCTTCCTTCCCATTCCCCTTACCGTCCCTCCCCTCCCAATCACAACCCCCTCCCCCTACCCTCCCCCTCACGCCATAACTGTCTTCCGTACCCTCCCTCGCGCTGCCTGAACCCCCATGGCAGGTGGCCAGGGTAAGGCAGGGGCCGGAAAAGGTAAAAGATAAGTGGGGGCGGCAGGGTAGGGCTACAAGGAAGTCTGGGAAAGTAGGGGCGTGTGTGCAGGGACGGTGGAGAAGCAATGGTGAGGCTTGGAAACAGTGACAGGGAATTACAGGGAGAAGGATGGGGGCAGTGAGAAAGGATAGGAAAAACAGGTAACTCGGTGGTTAGGCTGATTTTGTACTAGCCTAATCTGCTGTGAGTTCCAGTCCCCCAACTGCCAGTTAGCTTGTGGGGTAAACGCTCAGGAACAAACCCCTCTCTGAAATAATTAAAAAAAGCAAACCTGCCCCATACCCCTGCCTACTGCCACGGTCTTCCGCTTCACCGCCTTTGCCTTTTGTTTATCATACTTTCCTGCTTTCCACCACCCCTCTGTCTACTACTCTGTCACCTGTTTCACCTCTTGTCCCTTATTTCTGTCCCCTTCTCATCCACCGTACCAGTCACTCTCTTCTGTTTCACCACTTGTCCCTTATTTCTGTCCTCTTTTCATCCACTATGCCACTGTCTACTCTCTCTTGTTGCACCGTATGTATCTTGCGTCTGTCCTACCCTCCTTCACCGTACCACCGTCTACTAATACCATCTCTCGTCTCACCGTCTGCGCCTTCTGTCCAACCTCTCCTTAAGCCCCCACCTCCATGTCTTTAACCGGAACTGCACGAAGGGGGGGGGGACTTCCGCTTGGCAAATTCAGCTTATTCTAGACTAAGACCGGTACTCTCGTCGGCTAAGGAAGCTCCCTAACACCTTTTCCTAAGCGATTTATTTTGCTTATTACACGTTACTGTCCTCCTCTGTGTTACTTAGTTCGAATACCACTATACAGTACTCTGCACAAATAACACACAAAGCAACATCAGCCAGCCATATCGAAAAATAAATCAGTAAGGAAGATGTGTTTGCAGGGCTGGAAGGGGAGGAAGAAAAAATATATACAGAATTAAGATTTTACATGTATCCTATAAAAAAATATATGTATATATAAATCTGTATCATCAATTATTTTAAATTTTTCAAAAAGAATGTATTATAATTTGTATTTTAGGGTTATTTAGGAGGGAGGGGGGGGTCCTGGAGACGCCCCCCCCTCTTCCCAAACGTTAAGGAAGCTCCCTAACACCTCTTCCTTAGCGATTTATTTTTGGATAAGTCTAATTAATATCCTACTGTACCTTATTTATGAAGAGCACGGCGATGTTGGAAGGATTCGGATAACGCGGAAAAGGGTGGTAATTTGTAATAAGCAAAATAAATCGGTTAAGAAAAGGTATTAGGGAGCCTTCTTATTCCCGTCAAAGGTAGATTTTCCTGATTAACTACTTCCTCTTCCTCTTCTTCTTCTTCTTCCTCCTCCTATTCTTCTCTCTCTCTCTCTCTCTCTCTCTCTCTCTCTCTCTCTTACTCTAGTTTTCCTGATCTCTTCCTCCTACACCCTCCTCCTCTCCTTCTCTTACTTCCGTCCCCCCTCTCTCTCTCTCTCTCTCTCTCTCTCTCTCTCTCTCTCTCTCTCTCTCTCTCTTTCTCTCTCACACACACACACACACACACACACACACACACACGAAAGACCTTGACCTCTTGACGCGTGGGCTCTGAAGATGCAATAAGAGGGAAGAGCAAGGCAGGTGCGACAAATACCAAGAAAGACTCAAGAAAAATCACAGACACTTACACCCCCACCCACTGCTTACCCCTGTCCAAGATTTCCTTGTTTCGAGCCCCGGGTTACTCCTCCTTGCTTTGATCTAATGCATCTTTTCTAAATCAACGTTACTGTCCTTTCTAACCAAGTTATTATTCGTCTGAGGCCACAGTTATGCTCATAGTTCACAGTTACTTAAGTTACTCTGCTCTCTACGTTACGGTTACTCTGATTTACAAGTTACTGTTACTTAGATCTCAAAGCCATACTTCTGTTTTCAGCCACAGTTACTCTCCCATCTAAGCTAGTTACTCTCCTCTTTACGACACTTCTCTCATTCCTAAGGCACAGTTACTCTCTTTAATAAGCTACAGTTACTCTCCTAAGCTACAGTTATTCTCTTTACTAAGCTACAGTTACTCTCGTTCCTAAGCTACAGTTACTCTCTTTCCTAAGCTACAGTTACTCTCTTTCCTAAGCTACAGTTACTCTCTTTAAGATACAGTTACTCTCTTTAAGCTACAGTTACTCTCTCTCCTAGGCTATAGTTACTCTCTTTCCTAAGCTACAGTTATTCTCTTTACTAAGCTACAGTTACTCTCTTTAAGCTACAGTTACTCTCTTTCCTAAGCTACAGTTACTCTCTTTCCTAAGCTAATTATTCTTTTTCCCAAGCAACAGTTACTCTCTTAAACTACAGTTACTCTCTAGAGCTAGTTACTCTCTTTTCTCACCTACAGTTAATCTAATGCTTAACTCTAATTTCCCCTTTTCCTTATCAATAATTTTCTTTCCTTTGATGACATTTATATATCCCTCTTCCTTTTCGTTTTCTTTCTCCACCTTGCACAACACCCCATCTTCTATCCCCTCATCATCTTTATTTTGCTTTCTAAATTTCTCTTCTCTCTTCTCTCACCTCCCTCTTTCCTCATTCTATTCTTCATTTCTAGTAGTCTTTGGTGTTTTCTCATCTTGTTTCACCGACGAGTCCTTAGTCACGTCTTTCTTGTTCACCTCTCCAAGTTCTTGTCTTCATTTCTTCCGCTCTCTGGTCTCTTGTTTCCTTCGTTCTCATTTTTTCGTCTCCCACGGGTGTTTTCACTCCTACTTCTGCTCCTTACATTACGTTCACCTCTCCACATTTTCCCACTCCACCGCCTCCACTCCCTCCTTCCCTCCTTCACAATTCCTCTCCCATTTCATGACCACTCACCTTAAAAAATAAACACACACACGGGGCAATGTCCTACCCAGGGGATTTTGGAGACGTGAAATATCCGCTCTCTCTCTCTCTCTCTCTCTCTCTCTCTCTCTCTCTCTCTCTCTCTTACACACACACACACACACACACACACACACACACACTCACTTCTATGAGGCAATCTATTGGAAAATAAGAGCAAACCGGAAAAAGTTAAATTTTCCAAACTATCAACAATTTTTCCACATTACTTGTACTGTAAATTGGAACTAAATCAGCCTTTCACGTGGCAGCGAAATGTAAACAGCCATTCCTTTTGCAAATTGCTCATCACTAAATAGCCCTAGTAAAACGGCTTTGTCGGCGAGGTACGAGCGAGGCCACTGAAATCCGAAAGCACTGAAATGTCGCCTTAAATTCCTTGGATGCCTAGAGTATATTGATGGCTGTCTACCTACCTAGTTTCATGCCTTTACGATATACTGTCTGGCCTGTGGCCCTCTTTCGAAGATTTTCGACATGATGCATTTGGTGTGTGTCCCTTGCCACGTGCACCACCTGGGTGTGATGAAACTTGTCAATAAACCTTAAAGAACGGGACCATCATATGGTACAAACCACGCAGTGATCGGCCCTGTGGTTGCTGAGATATATGCCTCTCAAAAGTGTTACGGTCAGGCAGGGTCGGGTTGGGCAGGGCCGAGAGAAAATGCCACCACTTGACGAGAGACTTGCGAGGGCTTCGCCCTCGCTCGTTAAAAAAAATGGACAGAAACTGGGCAGCATTTGACGAGGTTTATTGCACTGAATGTCATATCAATGTTTTTAATCTGATGGCATATTTTAGATTTTTATTTTTTCTACATACAGACGATTTTATTCACCTTAAGACGATTTTTTGAATTATAGAGATGGAGAATGGTTTTCAATAATCTTTTTTTCTGTATGGGAATCATTCTTAAATATTGTCGTCAGGATGTACGAGGAGTTACCTTTCTTTATATACAATTATTTTCAAGGAATAAACCCCTATAATTCAGTGACTATTTATTCTTGTCTATCTAACGATTTTATTTAACTTTTGACAGAGTTCTGCTAGTCGGTCCACTTTAACTTGACCCAAATTTTTATCCTTTTGCAGCGCATTTCACGTAGCTCAGCGGCTGAAAAACACATTACTATGTCTTTACATCCTTTCTGTAGCACTTCTTCGTGACTAGCATCGTATTCTAGCATTAATCTGTTATTATACTTCAACATTCAAGAAGAGGAAGGGTAATTTTAGGCCAATGTACAGTGAATAGAGTATAGTGGGGTTAGTGCATGCTATATCATGTTTCTCCAATTTTAAGTCTCTCCAAAGCTGAATAAAATCGCCTGGTGGTATAGCAGTAATAGGATATAACGCACGTCATTAGAGGAAGGTGATTGATGAGAGACAGAGGTAAAAGGAAAGGAAAGCTGGAGGGACGCAGTATGTCAGTGTCGCCAGCTAAGTACTCCCTACGCTGACGGGCACAATCAGGTGTTAGGGTGGGCTGGGAAGTGTCTCGTGGGGAGGGGAGATGAGAGGGAGAGACGGGGCAGGGAGAAGGATGGGGGAGAAACGTTGTGGCCGAAGTGAGTGGGAAAAGAAGGGGGGAGAGACGGGATAGGGAGAGAGGTGGATGAGAATGAGATGAGGTAACTAAGTATGAGAGGGAAGAAAGAAAATAGACTGAAGAAAATGCAAAAGTGGGATAAAAATAGATGGGAATTAAATATGAAGAAAGAATTACCAGAAGAGTATGGACATAATGAAACAGGAGGAGAGCAAACGGAAAAAAGAAGAATACTAATGCCTACGAAAATCAATGAGGAAAACAGGAAAAATATTAGGAAAGACAAATGAATGAATAGAAGTGAGTGAAAAGATAAATAAAAAGTGGACAGAAGTGGAATGCAATAAGGGAAGTACAAGTGAGCGAAAAATAAAGACGGATTTTATTTAAGAAGTGAAATAAGGAAAGAGTTTAAGGTGACAAAATCAGGACGTAGTAAGGGAGGAAATGAAATGAAACAGAAAGGTATGGATAAACCTAGATGGAGAAATGGGAAGGACTGGAGAGTAGTAGGGAAGTTATGCAAAAAAGAAGGAAACAGGGAAAGAGGAGAAGGAAGGCAAAGATCACGTTATGTTTTGACTCTGAAGGCGCATTGGAATATAGACACTGGTAAGAATTTATGTACAATAACTAGCAAAGTTTAGATTCTTATTTACCATCCCCTCTACGGTGCTGGTATATTTATATCTATATCAATTAATAACTCAATCACTCAATCAATCGCTCACTCAGTCTGTCTATCCATCCATCCATCCATCCATCCATCTATTCATCTATCTATCTATCCATCTATCCATCCATCCATCTATCAATCTATCTATCTATCTATCTAAATCCAATACACCGAAACAAAATCACACACATACACCGCATGAAAAAAATAACAGCACAAATAAGCTCAAAAAATGCACACAACTGAATTGCGTATTTTAACTCTCGAAACTGACACATTAATCTGACAATCTCTCCAAAATATTATCAGAGTCAAGCAAATTATTGAAATGAAGATATTTTCGTTATTCAGAAGTTAATTTTTCCGAGACTTAAATGTTGTGTGAATTATTGTTTTTATTATTGTTATTATTATTATTATTATTATTATTATTATTATTATTATTATTATTATTGTTATTATTGCTATGCTTTTTCTTTCATTCTTCCTGGATCCTGTCTCACCACATCTTTTAGCTGAGAATAGGGAAATAATGATGATGGTGATGATGATGATGGTGGTGGTGATGGTAACTGTGATTGTGACGATGACGGTAACGATGATGATGCTTATGATGTTGATGATGATGATGATGATGATAATGGTGACTATGATGATGATGATGATGATGATGATGATGATGATGATGATAATGATGATGAACCTACACTGTCTCTGAGGCACTAACCCAAGTCAATCTAAATTCTGCTTGGAAGACTCATTCCACCTATATTTTGATTTTCACTGGTGTCTGGCAAAGTGTTCTAAAAACCGAATCTCCCAAACATAACAATTATAGGATTCAATATTCAAAATGGCACCAGACTTTAAATTACTATCTATCTATCTGTCTATTGCCAGACGCCATAATCCCGTAAGGGGTGGCCATTTGACTTTGAGTTATTTGTTTTACGGGGAGGAACACTAACCCTCAACCAACTCACTTGTTGACACATAGGGAGCACGTATGGTTTGGTTATATGGTTACCACCCAGCGTTGTAAATGGTTTCTTGGCTTACAGGAAACCATTTGGCTTGTCACTCAATGTAAAGCCACCTGTAAAGGGAAGAAAAGCAATAAGAAATAACAGGAAAGATGGGAGAAATAGGAAGAGAGGAGGGCAGGCACAGAAAAAGAAAATGATATAGGCTAAGGAAGAAGTAGGCAGCACTACATCAAGTGAGTGGATGATGGTCGCCACCACCTACTACACACACACCTTCATTTTCTCTCCCCACTCCAAAAATGCCTGATAAATAAGGAAATAAACAGAATAATGGAACAGTAACTGAAGAATAACTGAACGATAACTGAAGGCAATCGTTTATTTCTGAGACCTCTCAATTAAGTTTACCTCCTTTTTTTCATGAGTTAGTTAGTTAGGTTAAAGATTGTTACCTTAATCCCTGAAAATAAAAAAGGGGCACACACAGTTACCCCTTTACACACACACACACACACACACACACACACACACACACACACTTGTTTTTAAGTTTGCATAGGCATTTAATATACACATACGTTTTTCAATTTTACTGCACACACACACACACACAAACACACACACACACACACACACACACACACACACACACACACACACACACACACACACACACACACACCAAGCCTGACTCCTGGACCCTGAGATGCGTCACAGAGAGAGGCAAAGTACAGTAGGTGTGGTGATGTGGCTTTGTGTGATGAGATGGTGATGAGATGGTGGTGGTGGTGGTGATGGTGGTGGTGGCAGTGTGATGTGGTGAATGTGTGGTGTGACGATGTTGCAAGGTGGTGATGGTGGTAGTGTTGTGGTGTGGTGTGGTGTGGTGTGGTGTGGTGTGGTGATGGTGTAGTTTTGTGGTGGCGCAGAGTTATGGTGGTGCAATGTGGTGTTGGTATAGTGTGTGGTGCAATGTAGTGGCTGTCTTGCGAGGTGATGGTGGTGCAATGTTGGGTTGTATGGTGAGGTGGTGGTGGTGTGGTGCGGTGTGGTGTGGTATGGTGTGCTGTGGTATGTGGTTTCGTGGTGGTGTGATGGTGTTGTGTGGTGGTGTTGTGGTGCAGTATGGTAGTGGTGCTGTGGTGTGGTGATGATGGTGAAAGTGGTGGTGGTGCTGTGGTGTGGTGATGATGGTGAAAGTGGTGGTGGTGTGGCAAGGTGGGTGTGGCGTTGTGCAGGTGAGGGAGGAGGCTGCCTGCGAGGTTTACAAAACTTTCAAGCCCCGAGCTGCAACATCACTTCCAACATTGCAACATCACTTCCAACACTGCAACATCACTTCCAACAATGCAACATCACTTCCAACACTGCTGCATCACTTCCAACACTGCAACATCACTTCCAACACTGCAACATCACTTCCAACACTGCAACATCACTTCCAACATTGCAACATAATTTCCAACACTGCAACATCACTTCCAGCACTGCAACATCACTTCCAACACTGCAACATCACTTTCAGCACTGCAACATCACTCCCAACATTGCAACATCACTTCCAACACTGCAACATCACTTACAACACTGCAACATCACTTACAACACTGCAACATCACTTACAACATCACAGACCATTTCCAACACTGCTCCATCACTCTCATTTCCCCACAACACCAGATCACCACCATATCACCACAAAACCACTCTACTTCTGTCTTAACACCGTAACATCACCATCCTATCACTCAAATACCACATCACTCCGATACAATAAAACCATCAACATAACACCAACACAATACCACCCCAGCACCACAACATCTCAGCTTCCCAACAGTACACCACCACCTAATACCACTTTAACACCACACCACCACAAAACCAACCAAAGCACCCCTAAAGCTATAACAACACCACATTCTTAACACCCCTACACCTCCATATGATTTCACCACCACAACACCATTCATTGCAACGCCATTCTAAACACCTCAGCACCATACCAGCGCCACACCACCACCACCCCAGTCCCACCCTACACACACACACACACACACACACACACACACACACACACACACACACACACACGTACCAATCCCCTGACGAGACGTGCGGATTCAGAAACAAAGGCGTAGATTGTGCCTGAGGTGTTGTTTTGGTTGGTGGACGGAGAGCCAATGCACGTACTCGTATATCATGACCGTGCTGAGGCGGGAGGCGCGGATAGGTAGGAATGTTGGGTGGTTAGGAAAGTGGCAGGCTAGTTAGGGAGGTTGAAGGGTTAGGGACTGGTAGTTTGGATGTTAGGAACCAGGGGCAGGTAGGAGCAGGTAGGATTACAACGAGGCGTGTAGGAGAATAAAGGTGAGAAACGTGATGTTAAGTGTGTGAGAGAAAAAAGCTGCGAGAGAAAAGGAGTGAAGATAAAGCGAAGGAAATTGGCTGCAGGAAGGGATAAAGGAAAGGAAAGGTTGTGGAATGCGACGTGGAGAGAATAATAGAGGAGTGCGTGCGAGAAACTACAGACGCATATCGCCGCCACCTCCCCGCGGATAAAGGTGGATATCAGGTCCTTTCACCCTAACTATGGGCGTGAAGAGAGTTAGGGCACATGTAAATTGTTTCTGGGTTAGGTTAGGTCTGGCTGTTTATCTCTCTTCATTGGGGGATTAGCGGACGAGGAGCCCTAAATCCGCTAATCTCCAAACGTGAAGAGATTAGCTACACGGACCGAATCTAATGGACCTAACCTAATCATGAATCAAACAACTGTGACGTCCTGTTACTGAGACCGACAGTTACCGATATATCAGTACTTTTCTCACGCTATAGAAAGTCTGCAAAGAGGTAGCGGCGATATATTTCAGTAAGATGGTGGATTTGTAAATAGAAATGGTACTGTTAGTGGGGGAGACTGATGTGGGTAGGTATACAGGAAGGAATAGGTATGAAATAACTACCTGAGGAGAATACAAAGGGAGCAGGTCGAGAAAAGGGTGTGGGGAGGGAGACAGTGAGAAAGGAAGGGGGATTAGAACACTGAGGAAAAACACGAATAATCATAACAACAAAAGCCTTAGTAAATCAGAAACATGGATAAATATGGGGAGGGAAAATAAGGAAGAATGCAATACGCCAAGATTTAGAGACATGATTAATAAGACATCTCACATATCTTGGCCGATATTCACAAAATGGCTTAAGATTTTTTCCCTGCTTGTAGAAAGAGATGGATTGGAAGATTTTGCATTTTCCTTACCACCTTTGCATAGACTTTCAGGTCGCGATAGACTCCTTCCCTCAGGTTTGCTTGTAACAGTTCAGTTGTTTTGTTTTCCTTCTTTGTTTCAGGATTCTTCACATCACACATATAAGTGGAAAGTAGGATGATGATGATGATGATGATGACTGAGATGGTGTTGATGGTGATGATAACGATGATGATTGAAATGATAACGATAATAACTGTGATAATGATGACGATGATGAGTGTGATGATGGTGATGATGATGATGATGATGATGATGACAGATATGGTGGTGATGATGATGACTGAAATGATGATGATAACGATAATAACAGAGGAGGAGGAGGAGGAGGAGGAGGACTGATACAATGGTGATGCCGATGATGATGATCAAGCCTAAGAGAAGGAGAAGGATGGTGATGATGATATTTAAGATAACAATGGTGATGATGATGAAGATGATGATGGCGAAGGCGATGAAGAAAGTGCATAAGAGCAACCAAGTTAGTGTATTCACGGTGTCGATTGGAAGAAAGATGCACTCGAAGCTATTGCGAGGTAGTTGTCTAGATGATGATAATGATGATGATTTGCTGATAATACTAATACTAATAATGATAATAATAATGATGGTGATGATAATAATAATACTAATAATAATAATAATAATGATGATGATTAATGCACATAACAAAATAAACGTACCGACGATGTAGATGGGACCCAAGATAATGATGAAGATGCAGAACAAGAGGCTAGGCATACATACGGCGTGGACGGGAAGAAGGACGCCCCCGAAGCAAGCGTGAGGCAGTTTCCGGGGTAGATGTAGGTTCCGGTGCGATAGATTGGCGGTCGCTTCATACGCCTACGACGCTTGAAGTTGCCGTGCTCAAACATATCCTCGTGTTGCGGGTCTGCGGAAGGAGGGTAGATATGTAGTGCTGCGTATATCTCTGGGGCATTCTGTTTGTCTGTCCCATTCTCTCTTCTCTCTCTCTCTCTCTCTCTCTCTCATGATCTGCAGCGCTCTGTATCTCTGTCTGTCGTACTGTCTTGATCTGTCTGTCCCCTCTTCTCTCTGTCTGTCTGTGTCTGTCTTTCATAATCTGTAGCGCTCTGTGTTTCTGTCTCTCGAATTGTCTCAGTCTGTCTCCCCTTCCTCTCTCTCTCTCTCTCTCTCTCTCTCACGATCCATTGCTCTCTCTCTCTCTCTCTCTCTCTCAAGGAAATTCTAGCAAATATTTACCTAGGGTCCAGTAATTTCCTTTGCCTCCGCCGCCCCCGCCCTCTCTTGGGATCTTGACAAAACATTCATTGAGACTCAGGTTGTGGCGTATAGAGTTCTTCCAGCCCTGCTTCTCCTTGGCGTTCTGCTGTGCGTAGAAGGGGAACTTGGTAGCGATCCACTGGTAGATCTCACTCAGCTGGGCAGAAGGTGGAGAGAGGGGATCGAGGGAGAGACAAACAGGTTACATTAGAGTCACATCAGATGGAGGGAAGGATCGGGAGAGGGGAAGAGGTATACTGTTAAAATTAATATCACTCTTTGCTTTTGACTCTTCGGCTGCGAACTCTTAACTTTGCTTAACTCTCCAGCATCAGAAATTTTATAAGCTAACCCTTGACAAATTTATCCATCTCAGAAAATTTTCATCACGGTCCAAAAATTATAATGCATGGATTTTAAAAGAAAGGGAATTTGGGGCCATAAGCACAGTACGTGAAGAGACGATATAATGATCTTGCATCTTAAAGAAGCTCCCTAACACCTCTTCCTTACCGATTTATTTTTGGATGCAGCTGGCTAAAATCGTTTTGTACGCTATTTATGTAGCGTGTGGTGATATTAGAATAAGTGACAGAAGAGAACGGCAAGGTGCTGTAACCAAAATAAATCGCTTAGGAAGAAGTGTTAGGGAGCTTCATTAACCGACCAGAATACAAGAGAAGGAAGAGGGGAGGGGTGTGAGCAAAATAAACAGCTTAGGAAAAGGTGTTAGGCAGCCTCCTTCAAAATACGGACTCAAGAAACTGTATCAGTATGACTGTCTGAGAGGGAGGAGGGCAGGGGCGTGAGCGAAATAAATCGCTTAGGAAGAGGTGCTAGGCAACCTCCATAAGAATACGGACCCAAGAAACAGTATCAATATAGCTGTCTTGGGTGAGAAGGAGGACAAGGATGGGAGGGGTGTGGGGCAGCAAGGAGGAGGTGATAAGGGTGAGGTGTGGAGTGGCCCATTAGAAGGAGTGTGGAGTGGTGTTGACAGCAGGCCCGACTCGCCTTACACTGGCCAGATATTCAATGCTTTAAGGTCAGGCCTCTTGGGGGTGGGTAAATAATTGTATCGGTTGTATTTTTATATATTACGGGAAGAGGGGGAGACCGAGGATGAGACGGAGGGATGGAGAAGAGAGGTATATGAGAGAGGGGGGTGTAGCTTGGGGGAAGGCAGTGATATGGCAGGGGACAGGGGGACATGGAGGCTATTTGTCTGTGGCCAGCCCTTACGGGATTGAGACGTCTTGCCATAGATAGATAGACAGACAGACATACAGACAGATAGATAGAAAGAGAGACAGATGGATAGATAGATAGTATTTATGGTGCCCCGCTGCGCTGTTGTTGACATCACAATTAAATATGTTCTCCAGTTAATCCTGTAAATAAAAGCCAGTATTGTCATGATCTTTCATAGTTACTTGAAGATAGTGCTACATCAGGTGAGTGGATGATGGTCGTCCCCACCTATCACAGATCACCCCTAGCCATCAGTTAGTGAAAATATATAAACAGTCACACATTCCCTTGCATTTCCTCTCTTTCATAGTTACTTGAAGTTGCACTACATCAGGTGAGTGGATGATGGTCGTCCCCACCCATCACAGATCATCCCTAGCTATCAGTCAGTGTAAATATATAGTCACACAGTTCCTTGCATTTCCTCTCTTTCATAGTTACTTGAAGTTGCACTACATCAGGTGAGTGGATGATGGACTTAACCACCTATCACAGATCACCCCTAGCCATCATTTAGTGAAAATATTTAGTCACACATTCCCTTGCATTTCCTTTCTTTCACATTAATAACTAAAAAATAAATCAGTGTAAAGAGACTACGTGTGTTTGTATACTTGGGGGAACTATCTCACATTCCCCTCGCCACAATGAACAACAAACTCCTGCCCAATATTAACTCCCCTCATACACTCCCCTGGCTTAATTTACTACCCAAGATCTGCTTCTAGACGTGCCCTTCCTTCACCTCCCCCTTACCATCACAGAAACCTCAGTGATCATGTCCTAGAGTGAAAGATGTTTGGGGAAGAAAGGATGGTGTGAACTGTTTGGCCATATAAATTTTGGGTGTATGGTGGACCTAAGATGATTATGGAACAAGGACGATGAGAGGGATACCATACAAAATAAAATGATGGCTGAAAAATAAAAAGAAATTATAGATGAGTGATAGCAAATAGAGATGATCAGTTGGCAGAATTTATGAGTTGATGGACAAAGAATTATTAGAAAGGATATAAAGAGTACCTGATTAAATTTGCCAAAAGCCTGGGTGAAGTTACAGGGTAGAATATAGCGAATTTTGAGATATAAAGAAGAGGGGAAGAAAAGAGAAGTGGATGAGGGAAAAAATGGAAGGAAAAAAGGAGTGCTGAGTCCAAAGCTGATGTCAAGGAATTACTGTTGAGAAAGGAGAGAGTGTTGTGTTGAGAGAGTTGGTGTGTGTGTGTGTGTGTGTGTGTGTGTGTGTGTGTGTGTGTGTGTGTGTGTGTGTGTGTGTGTGTGTGTGTGTGTGTGTGTGTGTGTGTGTGTGTGTGTGTGTGTGTGTGTGTGTGTGTGGTCAAGCAGGAAGGTGTGTGGCGAGGCAGGAGGGTGTGTGGCGAGGCAGGGGGGGGGTGGCGAGGCAAGGGGGGGGTGTGGCGAGGCAGGGGGGGGTGTGGCGAGGCAGAAGGGTGTGTGGCGAGGCAGGGGATTGTGTTGTGGTGCGGCGGTAAGGCGTGTGGCGGGGCAGGAGGGTGTGTGGCGAGGCAGGGGGGGGTGTGGCGAGGCAGGAGGGTGTGGAAAGGTGTCTCTCTTACCTGTAGGCGACGGTCCGGGCTCTCCTTGATGGCCATGGTAATAAGAGCCACGTAGGAGTAGGGAGGCTTCTTGTTTGGGTCAGTGTCACTGTTGTCTTTGCTGTTCTCCTCCTGCACACGCAAAGACGTATAAAAGCACGTTATTTTATTATTATTATTATTATTATTATTATTATTATTATTATTATTATTATTATTGGTATTATTAGAGGAAAAACTTCAAGCGATGTAGCGCTCACCTCTCTCTCTCTCTCTCTCTCTCTCTCTCTCTCTCTCTCTCTCTCTCTCTCTCTCTCTCATTAACCTCTTCACTGTTACAAGCATGATGTAAGCTGAATAAGGTAGTGTGGTGATAAAAAGAATACAAAACCCGTAATTATATAAAGAATGAATCTAAAGTGGTTACAGTAGCCTGAGAGAGAGAGAGAGAGAGAGAGAGAGAGAGAGAGAGACAGCCCACGCACCTTCTTTCCAGTACTTGGGGTGACTGTGTTGTGTTTCTCCGTCGTGTCAGACAGAGCCACGGCCGTGTCGAGTGGCGGCGCTGTCTTCTCGTAGGTCGTGGAATCTACGGGCTCCACGATCTTCCCCGTCTCGTACTGCCTGTCGTAGGAGGTCGAGTCCAAGGTCTCCAGTGTTTTGTAAGTCTTATCGCAACACTTCTCGTAGGTACCGTCGTCAAATTGCGAATCCAGGTGAGGTTTCGATGTATACCTGTCGTAGGCTTTGAGTTCGTGGGGGTCGTAGGCGGGCGTCGTGTCCATGTGCTCCATCGTCGTCTTGTCGTAGTCCTTCCCCCCGTACAGTTTCTCATAGGTCTTCGGGGTGTCGTACATCTTGGAGGGGTCGTAGGCGTTGCTGGTCGAGTCAATGGGGTCGTACAGCTGCTTGTGGGGGTGGTGGGGGTGGTGGTGGGGGTCAGCCTCCAGGGGGGGCATCACCAGGGCCTTCCCATACATCTCAGACCTGCAGGAGTTTTTAGTCAAGTTTACCCTTCAACAGATATTAATTTTTTTTTCTTTTTTAATCACTCTTTGGTCTCTGTGTGGAGAGGCCCGTAACCCCTTCAGTCCGGTGACGTCTTTGTGCTGTTTATTTTTGCCAGATTTACATAATACAAAGAATTTGGAAAGAAAATATCCAGTACCTGAAGGAGTTAATAACCTCTTGATTTACAATAGTCTACCGTAATATGGAACGTCTGAAAATAGCAAGAATTAAATAGAAAATGGATCACCGGACTGAATGGGTTTGGACGTAGAAAATGGTCTGTAAATAGCGCTTCACTGGAAACTCATGTGGCAGTATTTAATGTATTGGGGGACAGCTCAGTCGGCTGGTATGGGACGTGGTTGTTGAATATGGAGTAGGAAATGAATAAATGATGCAGGGTGGGTACTGATAACCAACTGAACCGTCCTCATTATACTCAAGCATGGGCAAAGAATCTAGGTAGCCTAATTAGTGAAGGTGGTTGGGATTTACCTGTAGTGGTGGGTCGGATGAGGGGCCACGTAGTGAAACGGATCCTCCTCTCTCTTGATACCTTCCCCTCCGCAGTAACCTGACAGTGAGAGAAAGGTGAAGGAATGAGTAATAGGGATGTGAGAGTGACTGGGAGAGAATGACGATGGTGAAAGGAAGAGGTAGATGGTAAAGGAATGAGAAACAGGGGTGTGAGAGTGGCTAGGAAGGGAGGGAATGAAGATGATGAAAAGAAGAGGTGGACGGTGAAGGAATGAGTAATCGGGATGTGAGAGTGACTGAGGGAATGAAATGGTGATGTTGAACAAGAAAGGTGGGTGCTGCGGGGGTCAGGGGGGCAGAAAATGAAGCGAATGAATGAGGAAAGGTGTTACTTGGGAGATATAACAGTCTTGGCCCGACTTTGATCCTCTTCAAGTAAGAAGGAGGACGAAAAAATGCAGTGGTATAGAGAAGCGAGTACCAAAGAGAGGGATGGGGTGTGTCTTTTCTTTCTTTTTTCTTTACAGTTATTGGCTCTGTGCTACCAAGAAAAACTATGATAAAAATAAAAAGTTTGCTTAGTTTGATGGGAACTCATGAAGAAATGATGGAATATTTGGAAGAAAAAAAGAAGGAAAGTGAAAAAAGTAATGAGCGGTCCCCAGTGTAGTGTGGATACCATGGAGAGAGAGAGGGACTGGGGAGAATGGATTGGAGAAAATGGAAAAGAGAATGGATTAGGGAGGAATAAGACAAGGATAGGTGAAAGAGTATTAATTCAGTATTTTTACTCTGCATCTTTACTGCTACTGAATTATCTGTTTCCCTACGTGAGATCTTTCTTTGTACGAACTTTCCAAACTATATACACGTCTGTTAAAATTCAAAATATCTTCCAAAGTGACCACCAGTGCATTTTATAACTTTATTTCTCATTCTCTAAGTATATATATAATTTTTAAAACTAAGGATTCAACAGTGCTATATCCAGAATTTTTATATATTTTGTAGGAGTTAAAAATGGCTACCACAGAACCACCTTAATGTTTTCTTTTTTTCAGAATTTTACATATGGTCGATTTTAGATATTACAGGAAGGTATTAATCAGGTATTCTTTTTTTTTTTCAGGTAAGGGAAAGGCGTCCACCATCCACTCACTCAATGTGGTGCACTCTCAAGTGACTGTGACTCTGGAACCATTAGCAGAAAGAGAGGTGAGAAGAGGAGAAAAAGAGTGGGGACTGAGGGAAGAGAGGGAACGAGGGAAGAGAGGGAAGAGGGAAGAGAGAGTGGGAAAGAGAGTGAAGGAAGGGGAAGAGGGAAGAGAGGAAAGAAGAGAGGAAAGAGAGGGGAAGAATGAAGAGAGGGAAGAGAGGGGAAGAATGAAGAGAGGGGAAGAGAGGGGAAGAATGAAGAGAGGGAAGAGAGGGAAAGAGGGAAAAGAGGGAAGAAGAGAAGCAGGAAGAGAGGGATATGAGGGAGGAAGAGACGGAAGAGGGAAGAGAGGGAGGAAGAAATGGAAGGGAGGGAGGAAGAGAGGGAGGAAGAGAGTGAATAGAGAGGAAGAGGGAAGAGAGAGAAGAAGTGAGGGAAGAGGGAAGAGAGGGAGGAAGAGACGAAGAGGGAAGAGAGGAAGGAAGAGACGGAAGAGAGGGAGGAAGAGAAGGAAACGAGGGGAAGAAAAGGGGAGAGGAAAAAATAATCTAGGAAGAGTACAAGAAATGCTGTAAGGAAGAGTGGATTCTAGTAAGGTGGAAGTGGAGAATTAGATGGAGTCCTGTACGGGTGGAGGTGGAATTTAGTGAGGTTGTTTTGGTGGATCAGGTGGATTTGATTGGTCAGAGGTAGAGGAAGAGCAAGGTGGATGAAAAGTGGAACGGACTGAGGTGTAGATGGATGATAAGTGAGATGGAAGTGGATGATGAGGTGGATTATGAGAAATGTGGATGAGGAGGTGGAGGTTACTGATGCAGAGGTGGATGATGAGGATAAGAAGCAGACCTGGATATGTGGAAGGAAGGTGTGGATGATAATATGAAACAATGTATGGTGTATGGGAGAGGGTGATGATGATGATGATGATGATAGTAGATGATGAATATGAAAATGATGACGACGATGACTGTGATGATGATGATGAGGGTGATGATGATGATGATGATGACTCACCGTGGATGTGGTCGGCTGTGGTGACGTGTTCGTTCTTCATGGCTCTGTCAGGGAAGGAAGAGAACAGATTTTAGTTGTGAATTTCATCATCATCATCATCATCATCATCATCATCATCATCATCATTATCAACATCATCATCATCATCATCCATTCTTTCACCACTAGCATCATCATCATTATCATCATCATCATCATCACCATCATCACCATCATTATCAACATCATCATCATCATCATCCATTCTTTCACCACTAGCATCATCATCATTATCATCATCATCATCATCATCATCACCATCACCACCATCATATCATCATCATCATCATCCATTCTTTCACCACTATCATCACCATCATCACAATCATATCATCATCATCATCCATTCTTTCATCATCATCATCATCATCACCAACACCACCACCACTACCATCACCATCACTGTCATCACCATCATCACAATCATCATCATCACCATCATCATTCCATTTAGATAGCTCTCATTTAAGTCTTCCTTCTTTCAACTCTATCTATCTATCTATCTATAACCAGACGCCTTAAATCTGTAAGGGATGGCCACAAACAAATCGCCTCCATGTCGCCCTGTCCCCTGCCATTTCGCTGCCCTCCCCCCAGCTCGCACCCTCCTCTCTCATATACCTCTCTACTCCATCCCCATCACTACAAAAAGTCAACTATGAACTAAAAAAAAATTGGCCTGGAGAGAGAGAGAGAGAGAGAGAGAGAGAGAGAGAGAGAGGCAAAGTGTACTATGCAAGCTAAATCGCCATGGAAAAAGTGCTAAACCTGGACTCTTGTGGTGTATATAACCCTGGACTCGTGTGGTGCAAATAACCCTGGGCTCGTGTGGTGCAAATAACCCTGGGCTCGTGTGGTGCAAATAACCCTGGGCTCGTGTGGTGTATATAACCCTGGACTCGTGTGGTGCAAATAACCCTGGACTCGTGTGGTGCAAATAACCCTGGACTCGTGTGGTGCATATAACCCTGGGCTCGTGTGGTGCAAATAACCCTGGACTCGTGTGGTGCAAATAACCCTGGACTCGTGTGGTGTAAATAACCCTGGACTCGTGTGGTGCAAATAACCCTGGTCTGTACTCCTTTCACCTTAACTTGGCCCAGATTTTCGTCCATTGGCAGCTTATTTTCACGTAGCTCATTGGCAGAAAAAGATGATGCTAGGGCTCTATATCCTTTCCATAGCACTTCGTGACCATTTTTTTCCGTGGCACTTCTATGCGACTACCATCCTTTTCATTGCACTTCTTTATGACTATCATCTTTTCCATAGCACTTCATTGTTACTATCATCCTTTCCATAGCACTTCTTTGTGGCTATCATTTTTTCCATGGCACTTCTTTGTGACTATCATTTTTTCCACAGCACTTCTTTGCGACTATCATTCCCTTCCTAGCATTTCTCTGACTTATTCTCTTTATAGCACTTCTTTGTGACTATCATCCATTCCATAGCACTTCTTTGTGACTATCATCCATACCATAGCACTTCTTCGTGACTAGCATCGTATTCCAGTGTTAATCCAGTGTTACAAATCAGCATTTAAGATGGAGAGATGGCAATTTTAGGACAAGTTAGAGTGAAAAGAGTATAGTTAGGTGGATCTTCAAGTGTAAGCCTATGCCGACGTGTAGTGTGCAAATATCTTCACTATTAACAAAACACAGTACGTTCAGAAATTATTACTCTGAAAATTTATTAGGTAAAGTACTTAGGATACTGAATTGTGTTTGTTTGTATATTGAAGTGCATTAGGCTGTTCAGGATTCCGTGGACTTTAATGATGAGTGAATGATGGTGTGGCTCATTCAACTGGGCAGACTTTGGTTAGTATCTCGTTCTATCAATTGTTTTTTCTTGCCGTCTGATGATGATGATGATGAGGATGAGGATGATGATGTTGATGGTGGTGGTGATGATGATGATGATGATGATGATGATGATGATGATGATGATGGTGATGATGATGGTGAAGATGATGATGATGATGATGATGATGATGATGATGGGGAAGAAGATGATGATGATGATGATGCTTAAGTATTACCGGAAACTTAATTAACATAAGTCCCCCACAAACACCAATTCCTCGATCGTGAATCAGGTCACAGTACACAGTGAACCAAGGTCAAGGTCACTGATAATGTGGTCTATCTCCTTGTTTCATGCTTGTCTAGTTTGCTATTTGGGAGGATTGTGTCATTTACCAATTGTAGAAGGCTTGTTAAGAAGGGCATGACTCTCGCAGGTACAGTGATAAAAGAGAAAGTTCATAAGTATCATAAATGCAGAGGAATATTAGAAAATCTGTAAATATCTTGTCGACAGTGGTAATAAAAAATTTTGATGGTGGGGACTGGAGCTGTTTACACTAGTCGTTGTGGATGGGGTGACAGTTTATAGCGCTTGGGAGATGGTGTGGTGGTTGTGGTAGGCTAATGGTCGTGGCCGTGGTGATAGTGGCTGTGATGGTGGTGGTTGTTGATGTGGTGATTGTGATGTTGATGGTAGTGGTTGTGATAACGGTAGGAGAATGTGCAGTAGTGGTAAGGTGACAGTTTATAGTGCTTGGGAGATGAGGTGGCGGTTGTGGTAGGCTAATGGTGGTGGTCGTGGTGGCTGTGATGGTGGTGGTAGTTGTTGGGGTGATGGTGGTGATTATGATGCTGGTGGTAGCTGTGGCGATAAAGGTAGGCGTATGTACAGTAGTGGTAATGGTGGTGCTGGTGGCTTGAGTGCTGATGCTATTGGTGCTGACATTACGAAAAAGGACAGGCGGTGACGGACGATTGGAAGATTAACACGTCCGCAATTCTAACTCTTTAATATACTTGTCATGGACCGATTTATATTTATTTGTGAGATTACGTATAACCTCAAATAATCCCTTCAGTACTAGTCTTCCTTAGTTAAACACGATAATGGAGGGATGGAGTGGAGAGACATGTGAGAGAGAGGTGTGTGAGCTGGGAGCTGGGCAGTGAAATGGTGGAGGACAGGGCGACGTGGAGGCGAGTTGTTTGTGGCCACCCTTTACGGGATTAAGGTGCCTGGCAATAGATAGGTAGAGAGAGATACAATAATCTAGGCATGAAGGAGCTAGCCCATACAGGATTCCATGACTTAGCATCAAATAAAATCTTTTGACCTTCGCCAGTATAAAATAGTATATACTGTTGCTTTGACGCGACTATAGAGAGAGGCAGTATTAACACTCTCAGGCTCCTAAGAATCACCTTTAATTGGATAAAATCGTCTGGTGTCAGTGGAAATAAGATGTGGCAAGATTATGGGGTGGATGAAGACAGTATTAACACTCTCAGGCTTCTGCAGTCACCCTCATTTGCATACTGGTGTGTGGTGTTAGTCGAAAAACATACTGAAGTTGACGCAATGATGAGAGAGCTAATCCGGACGAGATGGGCGAGAGAGAGAGAGAGAGAGAGAGAGAGAGAGAGAGAGAGAGAGAGCAGACGCGATGAAGATAGGGCTAATTGGTGTAGTGATGATGGTGGGTATGGGAGAATGCTGATAGGGATGATGATGGATGAGGACGGGATGGTGGTGATGGTGGCTATCTATCGGCTGTCTATCTCCTGTGATAAGGGTGATGATGGTAGCTCTAATTGTGATGAAGAGCTACTGTGATGAGGGCTGCTTAACGCCTTTTCCATAGTGATTTATTTTGCATACAACACTTTCGATTCTTGTGGATGATTTTTACGTTCTCTGATACCGTAACAGATTACATAAGGAACACAGAGGAGAAAATTAATCTGCCATGTGTAAAAATAAATCGGTAAGGAAGAGGTGCTAGGGAGCTTCTTTAACAGACGATAATGCGACCTTAAGTGATGATAAAGGACTGATAAAGGATCCTAACCACTTAAATAGATTAGATCCATTATATTTATTATTTCTCATGACCGGTTTTGTATTTCAATTTTTCACTTTAAAATTCACTCCGATCTGTCTAAGTGTGTAATAGGTTTAAGAGTGAAGGTAGGCGTATTCACAAACATTCTTATGCATAACTTAAGCTTAGAACAGTTTATAAATATGGCCTGGGAGTCTGTGTAAGGGTATGGTGGGTATATGTGTACGTGTTTGGAAGAGAGGTGGTGATGGTAGTGGCGGTGAAAGGGAACGGTGGTGTGGTTGTGATGTCAGTGTGGTGATGTTATGGTGGCAGTGATGGGTGAGTTCTGATGTGGTGAAATGGGATGCTGGCTGTGGTGATGGACATAGCTAGCTGTGGTGGTGATGGGTAATCTGCAAAAGTGGTGATGGTGATGAAGATTTTGATTGTGGTGATGCTTCTGTGGTAGTTGTAAAGGAAATTGTGGCAGTGGTGGTGAGAGGTTTGTGGTGACCCTTAAAAGTGATGATGATGGAGTGTGTAGTTGTAGCTGATGGTGATGATGTGTTATGATGCTTGTGATGAAGGTCTTAGCGATAGTGGTGAGCTCGGTAGTGACCTAAAAGTGCTGGTGATGAAGACTGTGATGATACAGGGCTGAGGTAAGCTCAGAAAATGATGATGTTGGGAGTATTGGTTGTGGTGGTGATAGGTGTCTTTTGTGATGATGGTGGTGATGAGGGTGCCGCGGTGGTGAGGGCGTTTGTAATAGTAGCTATTTTAGTGATTATAGTTGTAGTAGTGGAAATAGGAACGATTGTGCCAGGCTAAGAAAGTAACACAGATTTTCGTCCTTTTGCAGCTTATTTCACGTAGCTCAGTAGCAGAATAATACTACGGCTCTGCGTCCTTTCCATAGCACTTCTTTGTGACTAGCATCATAGTCTACCGTTAATCTATTGCTACAACTCGGCATTCAAGATGGTGGGAGGAATTTTAGGCCAGGTGAAGGTGAAATGAGTATAGGATATGTTGTGGTGATGATGGCTGGTGAGATGTAGTTATGGTGGTGATAGTGCTGATTCAATAATGTTTTATTTTATAAAGGGTGTTAATATGGTGATAATGGTAGAATCTATAGCAATGGTGATGGGTGGTAGCTGTGGTGGTGGTGATGGTGGTGGTGTGGTGGTGGTGTGGTGGTGGTAGTGGTGTGGTGGTGGTAGTGGTGAGGGTGGTGGTGTGGTGGTGGTAGTGGTGTGGTGGTGGTAGTGGTGAGGGTGGTGGTGTGGTGGTTGTTGTAATGAAGGTGGTGGTGTAGTGGTGGTGATGGTGATGGTGTGGTGGTAGTAGTGGTGGTGAGGTGGTCGTAGTGGTGATAGTGGTGGTGTGGCTAATGTGGTGGAAGTGATGATGTGGCAATGGCTACTCTGACGTGGTAGTGTGCAGATGGTGACGTGATGATGTGGTGATGGTGATGATAGTGCCCATGGTGAAGGTGTAGGTATAGTTGTGATGGTGGTCAAGTCACTATAATGGTGATTGTGGTAGTGCAGTTGTGGTGGGTGTGGTTGGGTAGCTTCCATGGTGTGATGATTGTGGTGTAGGTATGGTGAATGGTAGAAGGGTGGATATGGTGATGAAGGTATGGTGAAGGATACACTGATGGTAGGGAAGTGTTGGTAGTGGACTGTAGTTGTGGTGGTGTAAGTGTGGTGATAGTGTAGGCATGGTGATGTGGTGGTAGCGATATGGTGAGCAATAGTAGTGGTGGT
>NC_137008.1:2867958-2922958 GCF_032717465.1 Coenobita brevimanus | reverse complement strand
TTTGTTCCAGATTGTACTAATTAATCTGAGGCTTTAAAGTGCAGTTTCTTTCGCTTACCAGTGGACGAAAAGGAAAATAGAAGGTAGACTAAGCTATAGTGTATACCAACCTCCTCCTTCATCGTCTCGAGTATACAGTTTATCTTTGAGAATATCAGGAGGTATATAGACTCACAGTGTTAATAATAAACTCCTTGGTGAAACTTTTCTTGTTGATTAAAGTTCGGAAAAAGGGGCATAAAAAATGTGTACAGGATGAGAAACACAAGGTCTAGCGTACTTGAACCAGGTCTCAGTAATGGCCATCTTGTCAATCTTCCTTCTTTCGCAAAATCTTATCCTCCTCCTGGTAATGCAACTAAATGGCAAGACAGAACTGGAGTCTTCACGTTCAGTTCTAAGATGGCCTTTTCTGTCTCAGTCTTGTTACCCCTAGACGATTTTTGCGTATGAGCTGAGTAAAACCGTCTGTGGGAAGCAAGAAATTATCGCCCAGTGTGAAGGCTTAAATATCTGAGGCTGTGAGGGAGCCGTGTTTTCTTCATTCATTCTTGCTGTAATTTCAACGTTATAGTTAATTTTTAGTAAAGCCCTTTAGTAGTCAAAACGCTAATGAAGACTCCATTAAGCCCCTCCAGTTTGAAAATCCACCCCTGAACTAAATAAATATATATAAGAAGGAAGTGTAAAAGCGATCTTCATTTCCTCTCTGACTACTTGCGCTCCCAAACTGACTAAAATCGCCAAATGGATAGCAGGAAGGAGCCGCCCAAATGAGGTCCAGAGAGTGAAGGGGGTTAATAACTAGTGCTCTGAGGCGTGGGTGTTTTTCTGGGTGTTTTTCTGGCCCGTACTCATCTTCACAAGCAAGCAGCACTCGAGACTAATATAGATTTCCTGGCGGTTCAGTGCGCGAAAGATGGTGTTTGTTTGCCGTGCGTGGAAGTTGTTATCGTTTGTGCTTTGGGGGTGAGCTGAGGGAGATGGGATGGAGTGGACGAGAGGAGAGGAGGAGGAGGAGGAGGAGGAGGCAAAGCGGAGGAAGGAGAGGAAGGGAGAGGGGGAGGAAAGAAGGAAAAAGAGGAGAGAGAAAGAGGAGGGCATAGAGGAAAGAAGACAAGACGAGGATTAGGGGGAGAAAGGAAGAGAAACAGAAAAAGGGAAGGAAGAGTAGAGAGGAATAGGTGGATGGAGGACATGGAGGACAGAAGAGTGGAGGAGACACAGGAAAGAGGAAGTGAAGAAGCAGAGGAGAGAAAAGTGAAGGAAACGTAGGAGAGAGGAAAAGGCAAGAGAAGAGTGAAGGAGATGGGAGGGAAAAGAAAGAAGTCAGAGGAGACGGGAAAGGGGAAAGAAGGAGGCGAGGGAGAGAATAAAGGAAGAGACGGAGGAGAGGGGAAAGAAGGAGGAGGAACTACCTTGAGGATGGAAGAGATGGAAATGAGGAGAGAAAAAGTGCTATGAGGCTGGAGATGTAAGGAGAAATACGAATATTTTCATGTAAGGTAGTAGAGATGAAAAAATACTCGAATGGCGAAAGAGTTGGGTTGGGGAGAAAGAGTGCAGGGAATGGTGAAAAATCTGAAGCAAATAGATTTCTTGGAAGGGGAGACCAGGAAAACGTTAAGAGGAAAAGTTTAAAGACAGAAGAGATGGCGAGGAAAACAGGGAAGGATTGTTTGAAGTGGAGAGAGAGGATGGAATGAGATGAATTTAATGACTGGATGAAGGAAAGCATATTGGTTTGGAAATAACTGATGCGAGGAAAGGAACAGGGGGAAGAATGAAGTGGGAAAGACAAGAAAATAGAGGGATTATTAGCGTGTTGGCAAAATTTATAGGAAAGATTGGTTCGCAGGGGTATGCATAAAAGAGGCGGAAGAAGAGGTGGAAAGAGAGGAAGAGGAGCGAAGAACAGCAATAAGGAAGCACCGTAGACTTCGTGGCACCTTTTTCATCGTAATTTTTTATGACTATTACACCTTCATTACCTTTGACGTTACTTATATGTTTTCATGCCGATATACTTTGCCTCAGTAACGTAAAATGATATAAGGGTTTAATGTATTCTACACTTCGCTGGGGAAGACGTGTATTAAGTGTACTATGCCAGCTACACTTCAGTCTTACGGAAGGAGAAAAGCAGAAAAGTGAGGAGGAGTGAAGGAACTGATGGACCGCGGGAAAATATCTCATATGTTTGTAATTTCTACTAAAAGATCGCTGTTAGCTTTATCAAGAAGTACTAGCGTGCAAGCAGAAAGCAGATTGAAGCCTGGTTAATATAAACAGCCATGAATTCCACCGGCATCTCAGGGTACTACCATGACACAACTGTAAAGAAGATATTAAGCCGTAAAAGTCAAGGGTCGCTGACAGATCTCGGGATTTTTGTGTTGAGACTGTAAAGACAAACACGATTGTGCTGTATCAAGCGCTGGGAGTTCAAGGGTCATAAACCACCACTAGGAGGAGACGGACTCTAAAATACGAGAGGACGACAACGCTGGGCTGTGCAGGGCTGAGGGAAGAGATAAGACTTGCCTGATCAGCTGCGGTTCGAAGCTGGTCATTAACAGCCTGACGCTCTGCTCTGGCTTGTTTGTTGACGCTGGGAGAGGGCACCTGCGACCGCCACAACCCACACCCTGTTGTTCCCCACCCCCCACAACCCTCACCCTGTCACCTCCCACAACCCTCACCCTGCCACTCCTCCCCTACAACCCTCACCCTATCCGTCCAGAACCTTTCCACACCCTGCAGCTCTCACCCTGTCCGTTCACACTCCACAACCCTCACTCTGTCTCTCCACGTCCCTCACCCTGCCACCCCCGCCTACAACCCTCCCCCATTCCCTCCCCACCCCACCGGACTCCAGATTATGATGATGGCAATGATTGTGATGATGATGCTTACGGTGATAGGGACGCGTAATCGTATCCTTATAGAAACAGATTGGGTGATATTATTAAGGCTTTTGCAGATGCCGCTCCCGCCTCCTCTGAGTGCCAGCCACTCTTAAGAAAATCTCAGATCGACACAGACAGAGTATAAAGCGACTGACGAGAAACCGGACCCTTAACCCCTTCACTACGATACACTACTTTTTCTTTATGCCATCACCAGGGCGTTAAAGAAGGCTATATCTTCCCTTCCAAATCGAGAAGTTTGTCTTAAGAAGAGGAACAGTGTCTGAAGATGACAGAAGAAAATTAAATATACTCTACAGTATCTTATTAAAGGGATTTAATAGTCTCACCATCAGCTAATAAGGAAAAAAAAAGTTTAGTAACGTCTCTTTTCACCTTATTTTGGTTCAGATTTCCGTCCTTAGCAGCTTATTACCCGTCCCCACCCCGGAGGGGCTCGGGGTTGTGGGAGTGTATTTCAACCTGACAAGAACTCTTAACCTCTTTTAACCCGAATGATGGCCAGGTGTAATCAGACTGGAGGCCCGATGTGACTAGTAACCAAGAAGACTCACGCCTATCTCATTACAAAAGCTGATCAAATTTCATGCCATTACAAAATCGTATTTATGTTGTGTGGTGCTGTCCAGTTTTGCCAGGTGAAGATAAACGGACTATACGCGTTGGTCTTTGTATGGTGACTCGCTCATGTGAAGTACACAGGTGATGCATAAGGGGTATAGGCTCCATGTGTGCCCTTAGTCCCATCATTCACGTTTTCCTTGTGCTACCAATAAATCTTTCACAAACGTCAATGCACAGGGTTCATGATATATAAATCGTAAATCAAACTAGTGAGTATGGTTGCAAATGCTTATCACGAAAATGGTGGTTGGTACACAGGAAAATTTATACTGAGTTCGTAGTTGCACTCAAATGATATCCACCAACAAGGATCTGTGACACAAAAATATTACACATACTCAAATATTGACTACTGTTTCTGGACTTGTTTGACTATTACCAAAGACATTACTCCTTCATACACGCTGTTCATTATAGTATTGCTTATCTGACAGTCATATAATCTGAATATTCTCTTTCACTTCATCTCCTGCATTCCTTCCCAACTCATCCTTTCCTGTCTGTCCCTTCCTTCCCCTTGTCTCTCTTCCTTTTCCCTCTTTCTTCCCTTTCTCTCTCTCTTCCTTTCCTTTCTTTCTTTCTTTCTCTCTCCTCTAGGTCTCTTCCTATCCTGTTTGCTTCTTCCTTTCCTCACTAATTCTTCCTTTGTATCTCTTCTTTTCCCCTGTCTATTCCTTTCCTCTACCTCTTCCTTCTCTCTCCGTCTCTTCCATTTCTCTCTACCTCTTCCTTTCCTCTTTAATTGTCTCTCTCCTTTCAGCCTCTTCCTCTCCTCTCCTTCTCGTTTCCTCTCAGTTTCCTTCCCATCATCTCAGCCTCTTCCTTTCCCTTCCTTCTCGTCCTCTCCTCTCAACCTCTTTTCTGTCCTCTCTACTTCCTTTCCTCATTATTTCTTCCCATCCTCTCAACCTCTTTTCAATCCTCTCAACCTTTGCTTCTATCCTCACTACCTCTTCCTTTCCTCATTAATTCTTCCCATCCTCTCTACCTCTTGTCTCCCCTCTCCACCTCCGCCTCTCCTCTCCACCTCTTCCTCTCCTCTCAACCTCATCCTCTCCTCTCTACCCCCCCTTCCTCCCAACCCCCCCAGGTGCAATAATGTACCAAAAACAAACTAAGGCATCACGTTGCTTGAGACGGCTAAGAACGCTAGACTTGTGCCTCCCTTCCTCCATCCATCCAACCATCCTCTCTCTCTCTCTCTCTCTCTCTCTCTCTCTCTCTCTCTCTCTCTCTCTCTCTCTTTCTCTCTTTCTCTCCATCCTTTCTTTTTCTCCCTCCTTGGTGCTGTAGGCCCAAAAGATGGATATGCGTGGTAAGTGTGTGTGTGTGTGTGTGTGTGTGTGTGTGTGTGTGTGTGTGTGTGTGTGTGTGTGTGTGTGTGTGTGTGTGTGTGTGTGTGTGTGTGTGTGTGTCTGTGTGTGTGTGTGTGTGTCTGTGTGTGTGTGTGTGTGTGAGAGAGAGAGAGAGACAGACAGAGACAGAGACAGACAGACAGACAGACAGACAGACAGACAGAGAGGTATGGAAATTCAGGAAGCTAAAGAAATGGCAAGGATCAAAATGGATGGATCAACTTAACTTTCTGGTAGATGGATATACCATTCTCACACAGACGTATTCGTGGATCATCAATAAACAAAAGAATCAGAAAATGTACAATCTCATGCAAAAGTTTATGCCCCTCAAGTCGAGCCAGGATTTTAAAAGGCTTGAATGATGCGTGTCGACTTTCTCTCTGGAAATGGCGTTTGATAGACTTCCTAGGTTTACGCTTTTTTTTTAATTGTTTTGGGTTCTAAGCTCTTTATTGTATTTCTTAGATGGGTAATAAGGTTGTAATGATGATAGTAATTTCTCTTTCTTTCCTTCGTTCTTCCTTCCTGTTCACCTGCTTTCCTTCTTCTTTTCCTGCCTGATATTTTCTCTTCCCTACCCCTCCTCTTTCCTTCGTCTCAGTACTGTAAGTCCTTTTTCCTCTCTTTACCCTCCCTACATGTCTTCATTTCTTCCTCTCACCTCCCTACATTCTTCCTCTTTTTTTTTTCCTACCTTCCTCCTTTCATTCATTCATTCCTCAGTTCCTTCATTCTTTCTGTTTTTCCTTCTTTCTTCTTTTTCTTTCATCAGGTAAGAGTTGGGAAAAGGAGGCGCCGAGGAATGGGAGGGAAGGGGAAGGGAGAGACAGAAGTGGGAGAGGAGTAGGAGGAAAGTGAGAGGGAGAGAGAGGGAGAGAGGAGGGAGAAAAGGAGAATGGGAGATGCAGGGAAGGGAAGGATATGTGAGGAGGGAATGAGAGGGAGAGAGAGGGACAGACGAGGGGGGGGGGGGGGAAAGGGAGATATTAGACGGGAAAGTGAGACAGGAGTATAGACGGGAAAGTGAGACAGGAGTAACAGGAAGGTGAAAAGGAGAGAGAGAGGGAGAAAGGAGGGAGAAAGAGAGACAGAGGGAAGGGAAAGAAGGATGAGGGAGGATGTGTGTGTGTGTGTGTGTGTGTGTGTGTGTGTGTGTGTGTGTGTGAGACAGAGAGAGAGAGAGAGAGAGAGGGTAGGGGGAGGTGTTTGGGAAGCTATACCTGCGACTTGACTGAATGAATCTCGTGTCACTTACCATCCAAGTGTTGTGTTTATTGAGCTCTTAACGGTGTGTGTGTGTGTGTGTGTGTGTGTGTGTGTGTGTGTGTGTGTGTGTGTGTGTGTGTGTGTGTGTGTGTGTGTGTGTGTGTGTGTGTGAGAGAGAGATTAATTCATACCATGAATACATAATCATTAGACGAGATATCACTTTTAGTCTCTCTCTCTCTCTCTCTCTCTCTTCAGATCAGTTCTCAGCCTCATTCATTTCCCTTCACATCCCCGCATCGCGTTACCCTCCCATCTCATGCATCCTCACTCACCGCTTTCTCCACCACGAATATACCTTTCATCTTAGCTTTTCATCTCTGGCAGGTGTTTGTGAAGCGCATTTGTAACCACACCAACAAAAACCAGGGGAGTATTTTTATGTCTGTGAGGTGGTGGTAGGATTCCGTGGGCTTGAATGGTGTGTGGATGAGTGTCTGGCCCAATTCACTAGGCATTCTGTTGTTAGTTTTCAGTCTTTCATGCTCTATCTTTTCTTCTTTTCTGGGTCCATGCCTTATCCCATCCCACGGCGAGGAAGAAAAGTTGTGATGATGATGATGATGATGATGATGATGATGAGGAGGAGGAGGAGGAAGAGGAGGATAATGATGAGATGATGATGATGATAATGATGATTATAATGATGATGCTGAGGATGATGATGATGCGAAGGACAATGATAAGATGATGATGATGATGATGATGATGATGATGATGATGATAATAATAATAATGATAATGTTGATTTTTGGCTCTTCCTCTTTCCTTCATATTAACATTTGTCCTCGTCTCCATTTATAAACTCTCCTAATCATAAGTCGCATACACGATCGCCTCTGTATACATATGTTTTTACTCTCAAAGTTATCATTAAACATAACAAGCAAAACCAGAGAATATTAGAGTGAAAGATAGTAGTAAAGAATTGGCTCTCGATATTGGCACTACGTGAAAAATACTTAAGATCCTTTATAAATACCCAACCAGCACGCGAACCCAGTCCCCTATTGTGCCCGTCTTCTCATCGGGTAAGGAAGCTCCGTAACATCTTTTCTTACGCGGTTTACTTTGCTTATTACACCTCACCGCACGCGAACCCAGTCCCACATTGTACCCGTCTTCTCATCGGGTAAGGAAGCTCCGTAACACCTTTTCCTATGCGATTTATTTTGCTTATTACACCTCACTGCACGCGAACCCAGTCCCACACTGTACCCGTCTTCTCATCGGGTAAGGAAGCTCCGTAACACCTTTTCCTGTGCGATTTATTTTGCTTATTACACCTCACTGCCCTAACACCTTTTCTTAAGCGATTTATTTTGCTTACTACACCTCACTGCCCTATTCTGTTATTAAATTCCTCTAATATGGTCATCCTCTGCAAAAAATAGCTCACAAAAGGATGTTAACCAGCCACACCCAGAACTAAATCGCTCAGGAGGAGGTGTTAGGGAGTTTTAAAAATTGTTTCCCCAAGAGATTAGCTCGACTCATGAACATTCCTGACCCAAACTAAGTCAACAGGGGGAGGGTGCTAAGGGTGAGGGGGGCCAGGGAGCAGGGGCAGGGTGAGGGTGAGAGTGAGAGGGAAGAAGGGAGCAGGGGCAGGGTGAGGGTGAGGGTGAGGGGGAGCAAGGGGTAGGAGCAGGGTGTGTGAGGGTAAGGGTGAGGGGGGGGCAGGCAGCAAGGGCAGAGTGTGTGAGGGTGAGGGTGACGGGGAGAAGGGAGCAGGGTGAGGGTGAGGGTGAGGAGGAAGAAGAGAGCACGGACAGAGTGTGTAAGGTGAGGGTGAGAGGGAAGAAGGGAGCAGGGGCAGGGTGAGGGTGAGGGAGAGAAGGGAGCAGGGACAGGGTATGTGAGGGTGAGGGTAAGGGTGAGGGTGAGGGGGGGGTCAGGGAGCAAGTCTAAGAGTGTTTGTCCCTCACTCTTTCTGACGGATTGATAATGGAGTACTAGAAGGCTTTTTACTCTCTCTCTCTCTCTCTCTCTCTCTCAGGGTAAAAAAAATCAGTACCCTCTTCATCAGCGAACGATAATTCCTGAACTGAACAAAAACATCTGAAATTACCAGTTCATTCCATAGACGCGTTTCAAAATAATTCACGTTTTTCAAATACCCTAGGACAACTTAGAAGACATTTTTTGAGTTGGGGGGGGTAGATAAGGATGAAAAAAAATCGTCTGAATATAACTAGAGAAGTGAGAAAAGATGAATTACAAGGAGTTAAAATCCAAAAAATACACGGTTAAAATTAGGACCAAGATTGGCTATATTTCCCGATAAAGAGATAACGCCTATCAGTATTTATTAATCTTTATTTGTTATGAGAGGCGAGGAATAATGTCAAGCTTGGGTTGGTATTTATAATGCCTCCTAAGCTTGAGGTCTGTTTGAGATTGTTTCTGAATACCTTCGTCCTAAGTTACGAAGGCACCATACATCTCAGAGGGACTGTGACACATTCTCTCTCTCTCTCTCTCTCTCTCTCTCTCTCTCTCTCTCTCTCTCTCTCTCTCTCTCTCTCTCTCAGAAGCGTAGGGGACGGGGTTAGGCTACTTAGTATCGACATTTAAGGTACAGATGACCAGTCGCTAACCCTTGGGTGGCATTGTGTGACCAGCAAACCCCAACCATACCTTGAATTTAAACCCTTAGGGACTAACACTTTTCCGAGCGCCTGAATCAACTAAACCACAAGGCGATTGAAATTTAAGATAAAATATAAAAAAAAACTTTAGTAATAGTAGTTAATTTTTACGGAGACTTGCTTGTTAAAAAAAATATTAGAATAAAATGAGAGACTGACGAGGAGAGTATATGTGTGAGGTGGAGGGGGGGGGAGCAAGGGGGGAGGCCAAAGATGAGGTGGAGGGAGGAGTGGAGAGGTATATGTTTTGAAAGAGAGGGGGTGTGAGCTGGGACCAGGGCGGTGAAATGGCAGGGGACAGTGCGACATGGAGGCGATTTGTTTGTGGCCACCCCTGACTGGATTATGGCGTCTGGCAATAGATAGACAGAAAGATAGAAATTGAAAATAATACTTTAGGATAGAAATCACAGCTGCGAGTGTCATATTACGAATCTCACTCAGCTGGTTGACCTTTGACCTCTGATTGCTGATTCTCTCTCTCTCTCTCTCTCTCTCTCTCTCTCTCTCTCTCTCTCTCTCTCTCTCTCTCTCTCTCTCTCTCTCTCTCTCTGCTGCTGCCAGGAACAGTTTCTTTAACCAGACTCAGTTTATTTTTTCTTTGTTTCGTATTTCGTCAGGGTGCCAGGAACTCTCTCTCTCTCTCTCTCTCTCTCTCTCTCTCTCTCTCTCTCTCTCTCTCTCTCTCTCTCTCTCTCTCTCTCTCTCTCTCTCTCTCTCTCTCTCTCTCTCTCTCTCTCTCACTCTCTCTCTCTCTCTCTCTCAATATGACCACTTCCAGTTTTCTACGGACGCATTATGTTATTTACCAAGTGGACAAGAAAACGATTTTGCTGAAAAGAAAGCTAGATTTAAAATGAATGAAAGCTATCTCTCTTTACCATTACAATAAATCTATCTCAACTGAATAAAATCGTCTGAATCTAGCCTTTAAAAGTCACTAAATCCACCTGTCAATGATAATCCATAAATCCGATGGCATTCTGTTATATTTTTCCCATCCGGGATTTTCTTTTCTCCAATTTCAGGGGTTTCCTATAGACTTTACTACTTCCTTTACTGCCCGGCGGCTCTCCTAAAGCTAATAAAACCGTCTGGGGTTGGCAAGAATAACGCAGTAAATCGTATCGTCGGGGTAAAGGGATTGGGAGTCATGTTCTCTCCATTACTAACAAAGTAGAGTTAGTTATCAACACCACCGCACCAGTGTACTTCCATTCTTCCTGTTTTGCTTTCATCATCATCATCATCACCATCATCATCGTATGTTTCCTGTTCCTACACTCTGTTTTCATCATCATCATCATCATCACCATCATTATAATAATCATCATCATCACCATCATTATAATCATCACCACCATCATCATCGTATGTTTCCTGTTCCTACACTCTGTTTTCATCATCATCATCATCATCATCACCATCATCATCGTATGTTTCCTGTTCCTACACTCTGTTTTCATCATCATCATCATCATCATCATCACCATCATCATCGTATGTTTCCTGTTCCTACACTCTGTTTTCATCATCATCAACATCATCACCGTCACCATCATCATCATCACCATCATCACTATCACCATCGTATGTTTCCTGTTGCTACACTCTGTTTTCATCATGAACATCATCATCATCATCACCATCATCACTATCATCATCGTCTGTTTCCTGTTGCTACACTCTCTTTTCATCATCATCATCATCATTATCATTACCGTATTTATTTCCTCTTGCTACACAGTTTTCATCATCATCATCATTATCATCATCATCTTCATCACCATCATCATCATCATCATCATCATACATTTCCTGTTGCTACCATCTGTCAACACGATTCTTTCTCAACATTCTCAAGTTTCAGGAACTCATTCTAAGCTGATTCATTTCCTAGAATCTTAGATGGAAAAAGAATACTAGAGTTGTCTTGAACAGGAGAGGGTTATTCTTCTCACATTCGCCTCTTTTTTTTTTTTTTTTTTCCTTCCTTACCGTCCCTTTCTCTGTTTCTTTCCTTATTAGTTCATGTTTTCCCCGTTTTCTTTGACTCACCTTCCCTTTCCCATGTTCTGTTCTCTCTCTCTCTCTCTCTCTCTCTCTCTCTCTCTCTCTCTCTCTCTCTCTCTCTCTCTCAAAAATTTTCTTCATTCACGTTCTTCTTCATTTTTATTCTCTCCCTTTCTCCGCGTCTTTATTTTTATTTTTTCTTTATTACTTCCTCCACTCTTTTCCCTCTTTCCTCCTTCCTTCAAAATCGTTTTCTTCCTTCTCTTCCCCCTGGCATGCTTTTTCTTTTTTTTCCTTACTTCCTTTTCTCACTTCTCTGTTCTTTTCTCTTTCTTTCCCTTTCCGTTTCCTCCCTCCTTCCCTTCCTGCCTCTCCTGTTCTTTCCTCTTTTCCCCTTCTCTCATTTCCACCCTCCTCTCCATTTTTCCCTCCTTCCCTACCTCTCTTCTCTTTCCTCCGGCCTTCCCCTCCCTGCCTCCTTTCCTTCCCTCTCCCTCTCTCTGCTCAGTCACTCATACACACTAAATCATCTTATTGTGTAAACACGCGTCAGGCTAAGTCTAGGAGCTCCGCCCTCACCCACCACAGCACTCCACTTCATTCCACATCACTCCACACCACTCCACACTCTATTCACAACACTCCATATCACACTATATCAGTTTACACCACTTCCAGGCTTGGTCCATTTCACACCTAATGTCTGACTTGGCTCATACCTCTGATTGCGGTAAAAGTAATCTTGTTTTCATTGCATCAAAAACTCAGTTCTTACATCTTTCAACCCGTCAAAATCTTCAGCAGGAGTATCCTCTTATTTTTAACAATATCCTCCTCAATCCTGCATCATCCTTGAACATGCTTGGGGTTTCATTCTCTCGAGATTTATCTTGGAAAGATCATATTACCTCTCTTGTAAAATCTGCTTCCAAGAGATTAGGTGTGCTAAGCCGACTCCGTGCCTTCTTTGCTCCTGCACAGTTGTTGACTTTATACACGTGTTTTATTCCCCCTGTATAGAGTACAACTTTTATGCGTGGGGAGGTTCCCTCACATACAGGTCTTCTCAACAAGGTGCAGTCAAAGAGTTTTCGTCTCATTAACTCTCCTCCTCTTAATGGCTCCCTTCAACCTCTGTCTCTTCGCTGCACTGTTGCATCTTCATCTCTTTTCCTATCGCTGCTTCAGTGGTCACTGCTCTGAACTGTCTGCTTGCATCCCTCCACCACTACAGCGGGCACGTAGCACCCAGCTTTGTAATCCAAGAGTTATCGTTACTCCCAGTCCTTCAGGTATGCAACAGGTCGACTCTGGATCTGTCTTCCTTTGTCCGTATTTCCTACGTCCTATGATCTCCAGTCTTTCAACTCAGTGTGTCCAGGCATCTCGAGATGACGGATTATGAATTTAGCTCCCTGTTATTTTGTTTTTGTTTTTTTCTTGGAGGGAACAATCTTGCGGGCTTCTGGCCTTTGGTTCCTTCTTCCTTGCATAAATCTCTCTCTCTCTCTCTCTCTCTCTCTCTCTCTCTCTCTCTCTCTCTCTCTCTCTCTCTCTCTCTCTCTCTCTCTCTCACCACATCACTTCCTATATTTCTACAACACTTCACATCTACCCCTCCACTCTCACTTCCCATGCATGTCTCACTGCATCTTTTAACACCATACCACATCACATCATCCTCCATCACAACAACCATTCTATATCACTGCTCAACACTTCAGCATTGTCAAATCACTCCTGCCACTCTACTCTCCTTCTCCTCACACTATGCTACTTTGGCACACTTCATACTGCTACTACACATCACCTCATGTCACTCGTCACCCCTTCACGTCTTTATATCACTTCTCTTGAGTCTCACTTCATAACACTTCAGCCTTCATCTCTATCACTTCAAGTCGCAGGGAAACGATGATGGTGGTGTGGATGAATTGGGGGATTGGGGTGTCGTTCGTTTGATTTGAGTGTGTGTGTGTGTGTGTGTGTGTGTGTGTGTGTGTGTGTGTGTGTGTGTGTGTGTGTGTGTGTGTGTGTGTGTGTGTGTGTGTGTGTGTGTGTGTGTGTGTGTGTTATTTCCCCGAACCGCAGACGCATCTTACACACAAACACCATTATCTTGATGCGATGTCCTTAACATAGTACGCTACAGATGTGTCCAATCATACCCGTTTGCCAGATGGTATGTGAGGACTGCAGGGGATTAGCCATCAGCTGGTGTGTCGTAGGTGGATAGATGGACGAGACTAGTAGCCCTTGGGAACAGACCAAGCCGTAGAATCGAATAGAGAATAAAATATCAATGTCCACTGGCTCATTCCCGTTCCCGTATTTTGCTACGCCACTCCGGGTAGGCGAGACCTTGTTATTCTGTTTATGACGAGCCACTTACCCCTCTCATGGTAGGGAGAACTCTAGTATACTCTTTCAGCTATGGCTGGATGGTTTAATAACATGAGAGTGAGGCATAGGAGCCAGAGAGCCGTATGCAGCACCCACGTCCCTGTCTTTATCAGTGACATTTTACACAGCTTAAAATCTTGTTTTTCCCCGTCTCCATATAGTTACATAGAAATATTGCAACACATTCTCATCATCTTCAGGCCTATCACTCCGAGTCACTGCACACACACACACACACACACACACACACACACACACTTTCATATTACTCATTATATTTCCATCACACATACCGTTTACGTGTTACCTATAATTCCGCTCTACTCCACTCCTCCACACCGGCCATCTTTCACACCACCCATACCTCATCACACCTTTGCATTGCTCATACCTGCATTACGTGTTAACCATCATTCCGCTACTCCACTCCTCTACACCAGTCACCTCTCACACCACCCATACCTCATCACACTCTTGCAATGCTCATACCTTTCTCACGCAACGCTGTTTTGCAATGCTGCCACTCATCCTGATTCAGCGTCACACTTTTCCTTGAACACTCGGTTCTAATCTACATTCCTCTTGCACAGCCATTTTCATAAGAGCTTCTTCTGTATTACCTGACATGCACCTTGTATTTTCGTAGATATAGGAGGCATTCCAGCGCTGTTTTCTTTTCGTTCTGTGTGTGTGTGTTTTTTTATGCTGCATACTATAATTCCCTCCTATGCTGTTTATATTAATTTAGAATCGATATAGTCTGCATAAATAACACACGAGAAGGTATCAAGGTACCACAAACAGGAATAGCTTGTGAAGGGAGAGGATGAGGTGATCGCGTCTTCAACTGGTGAGAAGCGAGTCTATAAATTTCCTCAAATCCCGCCTTTGTGGAGATGCAGATGAGGGTAGAGATGTTTGTAGTGTTGCCTAGCCTTTACAGCGCAACACAAGACCTCACTGTGCCACCTCAACACACTGTGGGTGGGTGGTTAGTAGCTGAGGGAGGGTGGGTGGGTGAGAGAGACAAGCTAGGTGAAGGGAGGGACGACAAAAACTCGACTGGCCAAACCTACGGCATATCTCTCTCTACCGCCGCCATACTTTGTTTTATAATTCGTGTCTTGTGTTTTCCTATCCACCTCTTCAATAAATCCTTTTCTAGAGTGACATAAAAGCTGGGAGGGAACGGAAGGGAGAAAATGTGTGATGAGGAGGGAGGGAGAGAAGAAGAAAAGCAGGGGACTTTTGAGAAGAAGAGGTAAAGGTCAGTGAGAAAAAAGTACGTGAGAGAGAGAGAGAGAGAGAGAGAGAGAGAGAGAGAGAGAGAAGGAAGTGGGAAAATAGATGAGGAAGGGAGAGGAAGTGTAAAACACCTGTCCACCAAGTTTAATTAACCAACTTTACACCTCTCCATTGCCTCCATTTTCTTCTGTTTCACTATCTGTGCCACGTTTCTATCTTACCCTCCTTCTAACCACCCTTGCCCTTAAAATGAAGGAAGAAGAGAGACTGAATAGGAGAGAGAAGAGAGCTGGGTAGGAGAGGAGAGGAGAAAATATGTCTAGAGCAGGGTGAGAGAAACAATATGTAACGAAAGATAAAAGAAAATAATAATCTTTAATTGTAACAGAGACAGAAAAAGAGGTGAAAAAGAAGAGATGAGGCTGAATTGCAAAGTAGATTTATAAACACATTAATTAAGAAAATGAATCAGAGGGAAAGACAGGAGGAGAAGAAGGAACAGGAAGGCTCAAGGAAAAGAAGAGGAATGAAGAGTTAATTCCTGACTGCAAGGACATCAGGACAGAAGAGATGAGAAGGACCAGAGAAGAAAGGGGAGAGAGAGGGAGTGGAGTGGCAGGCAAGAAGTCAGGATGGGAGGGGAGGGGGGGAGAGGGGAGAGGAGGGAGCGAGTGGGAGGGGAGAGGGGAGAGTGGGAGGGGAGAGTAAGGCCGTTTTTGCACCCCTCCTTGCACTGCCTAATAAAGCCGTAAATCTTGACCGATATCGCCTGCGTGCTTGCGGGGTGAAGTCGACTCAAGCGGGTTCCTACAGCTCTGCCCTTGACGATCTAGGCAACAGAAAGCAAAGGCCATGGATAGGTGGAAATGGTGGCTTTCGTTGCGCCGTTCTCTTTGCTACTTAGTTTGCATGGTACACCTAAGCACTCTGTCGCATGCAACTTGTATTAATATCGAGATCCCTAGCCTGCAAGAGGGAACTGAAATGTGCAAAATAAATCGCTTGGGAAGAACTGTTGCGATTCTTAAGCTGCTTAGAATGGCCATTTCGTCCCGCAGTCCACTGAGTTTGCGTTCATATACGCCTGGGATCCCAACTACTATACTCCTTTCACCTTAACTTGGCCCAGATTTTTGCCCCTTTTTCAGCATATATCACGTAGCTTAGTGATGGAAAAAGACACCATTACGGCGCCGTTCCCGTAGCACTTCCTCGTGACTAGTACCTTATTCTAGTGTTAATCTTGTGTTACAGGTCAGAATTGCAGAAGGAGAGATGGCAATTTTAGGCCAAGTTAGAGTATGGAGAGCATTATTAAACTGCCAACGCAAAGATGTGAAGAAGTCCCTTATTTTTAACGGGGGGAGGGGGAAGGGGAGAGGGAGAGAAAGTATATCAGGAAGGGGAAGGGTCGGGAGGGGGAAGAAGTAAGGAATTATGTAAGGAAGGAGGAGGGGAGGAGAAAAGGGAGGGGGAAGGGGAGAGGGAGAGAAAGTATATCAGGAAGGGGAAGGGTCGGGAGGGGGAAGAAGTAAGGGATTATATCAGGAAGGAGGAGGGGAGGAGAAAAGGGAGGGGGAAGGGGAGGGGGAGGGGAAGTATATCAGGAAGGGGGAGGGTAGGGAGGGGGAGGAGGTAAGGGAGTATATCAGGAAGGGGGATGGTAGGGAAGGGGAGTAGGTAAGAGAGTATATAACAAAATCAACAGAGAGGAAAATACTGATTGAAGGAGAGGTGGGGAGAGAGGAGAGAGGGAAGGAAAGAGAGAGGGGAGGGAGTAATTTGGTTCTTAAGTTTGTGAGGTTGGTTAGAATTATATATGATCTTTCCGTATCGCTCCTGAGTACCCTTTACAATATTCTGTTAGATGTTAGATGTTAGGAGTTAGATTCAGGCTGCTCTCATTTACATCAAAAGGTGTTCTACAGGTAAAGGTAAAATAGATGGGGTTTGTTTATTTCTTTGCACAATAATTTACTCTCTTCAATCAAATGGCGTTTTTCTTTTTTCAGATGGTGAACAGAGGGAGAAAAAAATAAATACAAAAAAAAAAAATCCATATACCAGATTACAGGTGTCCATGTGAGGAGGGAAGGTGAGAGGGTGTGAGAGGGGAGGTGGGAAGGAGTGGAAGGGGAGAGTGGGGAAGGAAAGGAAAAGGAGTGGGAGGGGAGAGTGTGGAGGGAGTGAGAGGGGAGGTGGGAGGGAGTGGAAAGGAAGGTGGGGAGGGAAGGTGGAAGGGAGTGAGAGGGGAGAGTCGGGAGGGAGTGGAGAAGGAGAGGGAGGGGATTAGATTTCTTCATTAACCCTTCCAGCACAAGATATTTTTTCGAAGTTTAAGAAAGTTGTCAGAGGGAAGCAAGGCAAGAATAAGCTGTAAAAGACGTCATCGAGCTGAAGGGGTTATTAATACAGCATAGAACAACGATAATATAGATGGACATATAAAGGCCTCACTGGGGGTGACTTTGGGGATCCTCAACACCTTTTTCTAACCAATTTATCCATGTTTTTGCGATTGTCCCTCAGTATTTTCGTTAATGTCAGTGATGCAAATTGGGTCGATATTAAAATTATATATAAACAAGTTGAAATAGATTGCTTAAATACAGTACTCTAAATAAATCGCTTAGAAAGAGGTGTTACGAAGCTTTCATTGCCTACACCCATCGACAAGGGAACCGGCCAGGTCAAGGGTCACAGGGAGGCTTGGGGGGGTGCCGTAGGGTAGTTGCTTGCGCCCTGACCGCTCAAGTAACAGGTCAGCAATTGTGTATGTGCGGAGGCAGGGGTGGAGAGGGAGGGGGAGACCGAGGATGAGGTGGAGGGATGGTGCGGAGAGGGATATGAGAGAGAGGGGGGGATAAGCTGGGGGGAGGGAAGCGAAATGGCAGGGAACAGGGTGACATGGAGGCGATTTGAATTAACCTGTTAGCCCTCTCATGGTCCGCACAACTCTAGCCAATATCTGTTATTCCGCTTTGATTAACAGGAAAATGAATGTGTTATACCCCTTTTACTCCAACCTGGCCTAAAAATGACGTCTCTCCATCTGAATCCTGAGTTTTAGCAACAGATTAACTCTATAATACGATGCTAGTCACAAAGAAGTGCTATTAAAAGGGTGTAGAACCGTAGTATTGTCCTTTTCCGCCACGGAGCTAGGTGAAATAAGCTGCAAAAGGACGAAAATCTGGGCCAAGTTAGAATAAAAGGAGTATACAGTTGTCACCAAAAATCCCTCATGATCGGTAACTCCAGTACTTTATTCCACTTAAGGCAGAATATATTTTTCTGAAAAGTACGGGAGTTTCAGGGTATTATCAGTGTCACTATTACCCCCCTCATAGTAGGAAAAACTCTTGCAGCTATTCTTGCTCATCCCAGATTGTATTCAGCTTGGTGTGAATTATGAGAAAGTCAAACTGCTTCTAAACAGGCATTACGAACAGCGAGTCAAATTGCTTCTAAACAGGAATAACGAACAGCGAGTCAAATCGTTTCTTAACAAGAATTACGAACAGCGAGTCAAATCGCTTCTAAACAAGAATAACGAACAGCGAGTCAAATTGCTTCTAGACAAGAATTAGGAACAGCGAGTCAAATCGCTTCTAAATAGGAACTACGAACAGTGAGTCAAACTGCATTACGAACTGCGAGTCAAACTGCTTCTAAACAGGCATTACGCACCGCATTTCTAAGTGTGATTAAAGAATATAGAGAAAATGGGCATTGGAAGAAAGGGCCTGCAGTCTCGCCCGTAGAATGCCAGGTCTCGCGGCTGGCTGATGCATGGAGGTGCGTGGGGGTAAGGAGGTCAGAGTGTGCATGCTGAGGTCAGGGGTCAAGCTCCAGTCTGCCTAGTGGATGATGACCCTTGTAGCGGTGGGGTGAGGCAGGCTGAGTAAGTGATTGGGTAACTGGGTAACTTTCTAGCTAGGTGACCAAATAACAGGAGAGGGATTAGGTAGTGATGTGGAGGGGGATTAGGTGCCCAGGTGATGTGTAGGAGGATTAGGTGCCCAGGTAATGTGGAGGGGGATTAGGTGCCCAGGTGATGTGGAGGGGGATTAGGTAACAAGTATTGTGTTAGTTGCTTGTTGGTGATTGAGTGGTGAAAGATTCCTGGAACATTTCAACACAAGTTCTCGCTTTCCTCTTTATTTGTTGGGAATCTGCATCAAAATTATCAAAACTTTTACTCAACACTTGGTACTGAAAAAGAAGGTAAAGTGACAGGTAGGAGTCGATAGGTGACCTGTTAACTGCCTGTCATTCTTTAACTTACCGGGAATCTGATTGCAAGGGAAAGAACAGCAATATATGGCGAAGATTTTGTGTACTTGCGTCTACTTTGGTGATTTATGTTTATATTTGGACTTTAAAATGTCATCTCCCGACTTTACAATGCTTTATGCTTGGCAGTGTTTGTGTAAACGTTTATTTGAGATTATTATTCACCTTCATGGGCAGAGTTATCACTAGTTACTATATACCAACAGACTGCGCACAACTAGGTACGTGTTTTTTTAATGTACTTTAACTATATATATATTTTTTTTTGCATATAATTAACCAGCCAAGTGACTAACCTGCCATCGCTATTGATAAAGTAAAAAAAAAAAAAATGTGAAAGTGTGGAGTGGTGTGGTGTGGTAGGTCGTGGCAGTGTGGTAAGCTGTGGCGGTGTGGTGTGTTGTGGTGTGGTAAGCTGTGGAGGTGATGGTGAGTGAGTGTGGTAGGTCGGGGCGGTGTGGTGAGGTGCGAGGCAGTGCGGTGTTGTGAGGTGCGAGGCAGTACGGTGTGGCGGGGCATGGTGTGGTATGTGTGGTGTAGTGCTGTGGTGAGGGTGTGACGTCATGTGACCAAATGACCCCACACACACGCCAGTCATAAACACCAGAGAGCAAAATGGCTAGCAGCGTGACAGGGTGATTCACGCTGCTCATGGCCAAAGGGTCAGGGGGGGTCAGGGAGACAGGGTAAGGGTGATAGGGTGATAATGATGGTGATAGGGAGGGTGATAGTGAGGGTGATATGCTGCATGAGGGTAGGATTGTTAGTGATAGTGATGGTGATGAAGTGAGACCATGAAGCTAGGGTGGTGATGATGGTGATAGTGGTGAATTTCAGATGATGGTGATAGGGTGATAGTGATGTATGGTGATGATGGTGACATGGGTTGAGTTAGGGTGATGATTATAGTGATGAGGTTATGGTGGTGATGGTGACATGGGTTTTGGTGGTGGTGATTATATTAAGTGTGAGTGTTAGTGATGGTGGTGATAGTGATGAAGCTGAGGTGGTGACTAGGATGGTGGTGGAGGTGATGGTGACGGTGGTGAAGAGGGATAACAGCTGTGGTGGTGAAGGTGATGAGTGTGGTTGTGATATTGAGGGTTATCCTAGTGTGATGAAGGTGGTGATGTTGGTGATAGTGATGATGGTGGTTAGGGTGTTGGTGATGATTGTGTTCGAGGGTGCAAAAGGCAAGTGTGATGAGGCTAAATATGATATGAATAATAGTGATGAAAGTGGAGCAATGATGATGAGAGTAGGTGAGATCGTGAGTGTGATGAAGGTGGAGGGAAGCGTTATAGTGGTGAGGGTAGGAGTGTCGGTGGTAATGATGAGGTTGGATAACAGTAGTAGTGATGAGAATGAGTGATGAAGGTGATAATAGGTAAGATGACTATTGATGATTTTGGTGATGGCTATTGATGATTTTGGTGATGAGGGTGGTGGTGATAGTGGTGATATGACAGAGGTGGTGGTGAAGAAGATGATTACGATGAAGGTGAAGATTATGTTTGTGTTAGGGGGGATGATGACTGTGATGGTGATGATAGTCTTAATGGTGATGCTGGTGGTGGTGATAGTGATCATTACGATAAGAAGAAAGACAAGGACTACAAGCTGATGTTTCCCTATCCTGCAGTCCACCATCATCCTTTTGGGGGATAGGGAGGTAGTTGAGCGACGTTTGTTTAACCAGGCACCTCCACCTCCTGCAGATATTCCGTGATTCCAACCAACAAGCGATTGAATCAGTTTGGAGAGACTTTTTGAATAGGAGTTAGATTTCGACCTGTATTCCCGTCGGTTAAGGAAGCTCCCTAACACCTCTTCCTAAGCGATTTATTTTGCTTATTACACATTACCGTTGTCTCTTGAGCTGCTTAAATCATTCTATTATCGCCATACTGTGCATAAATAACGTACAGAATGATATTAACCAGCCAGATCCAAAAATAAATCGCTAAGGAATAGGTGTTAGGGAGCTTCCATACCCAACCCCTTCACTCACAAATATGTGTTCTGAGTTGAGGTGGGGATGGCACAGGAAGCTCTGTAACACCTTTTCCTTAGCGATTTATTTTGCATATTACACCTTTTTTACCTTACGTATGTTAATGAGGAAAAGAATGTCAGTTAATGCACAATACTAAAGAGGATATCAGGGTATAATAGGTAAAATAATTCGCAAACAAAACAGTGCTCCGTGCGAAGTTCCCTATCACCAAGAATACCGCCCATGATGACTGTGACAAAGAGTAGTGGAGGCGATTTGTTTGCGGCTACCTCTTACGGAATGAGGCGTCAGGCTATAGATAGACAGATAGAGTTGTAAATGGAGATAACAGTGCGTCCTGAGAATGCTTTCAATTGATGGCTTCTTTGACTGTAGATCCGATCCTTGAAGACGTAATGGGCTGTAGTCTGAAGATTATTAGAGAGAGAGAGAGAGAGAGAGAGAGAGATTTTTGTCTATTCACGAGAAAATACAGTATCTAGCAAGAGTCGGCAGGTGGTAAGAGGCTCGATCGTAGAATCATGTCCAAACTCTCACCCAGGTATGTTCCTCCACCTCAAGGAAGCTCTGATATGCTGTGATATACCCTAACCTCTCGGACTCTGAAAGTTAGTGTGTATGCCTGCCTTATATCCACGGTCGCGTCTTCTCTCGTATTTCATCCCAGCTTCTGCCAGATGATTTTATTCAGCTGTGAGTGAGTAAAGGATCTAAGAGTTTCAACAAGAATGGCACTGAGAGTCATAACCGTGGTAGCGCTAACTCCAAGATTTTTAGTATCATTAGTAGTAGCAGTAGTAGTAGTAGTATTTTTGCTGCGAGTTAGAGGAACATACGAGAGTAAATTTGTTAGTCTACACTTTTCACTACTGTTTGTTTACCACTCATCAACCTGTCCCTCATGTGAAGGTCACGTGACACTTCTGCTTGCATGAACGTATTGCAACCTTGGAGTTTATACGCCGCCTAGGTCACACCAGCGAGTATTTACAAAGCTCGTTCGGAGATTTATGCATGGGAATTAATTATACCAAAGTGGATTTCAGTGCATGATTTCAGAATGCTAGAGAATTGAAGTTATAGCTGACTTTATTTATGCTTCAGCTCCTTTAAGTCTGGGTGACGTTTTTATTACTTTATCTTGAACCTACGAGATCATTCTACTGAGGTCTGGAAGCCTCATCGTGGTAAAGGAGCTTCAGTAATGCCAAATCAAACCCTCAAACCTTTCCAGGTCCACAAAGCCTAACGTAAGCAGAATAAAATCGTCTGGAAATGGGCAAGAAAATGGTGGGAATGGGTTATCAAGCAGCAGGCGTAAAAATATTGGCGGCTGGATGAAATTTGATGCCAGAGTTAGTCCGATAATAAACCATCTTGTTGCCACAGTATTTTGATTTGCAGGTACATGTGGGCTGTGAGGGAGTATTAAATGTGGCGTGAGATGGAATGGATACGACGTCAAGAGTAAAAGCAGAGGAAACAGATGCGGTGAGAGTATCTGAGAGTTGTGTCAGATAAAGCAGTGAAAAAGAGATGCGGGGACAATATCTGAGAGTTGTGTCAGTTTAATAAGAGAAGAAATGGTGATATATATATATATATATATATATATATATATATATATATATATATATATATATGTGTGTGTGTGTGTGTGTGTGTGTGTGTGTGTGTGTGTGTGTGTGTGTGTGTGTGTGTGTGTGTGTGAATTATCCAGATTCCGAAGGTCAACTTACGAGAGAGCAGAGAAGAAACTGCATTACTGTACTAGTATGGACACATAAGCAAATGGCTCGGAGCTCTGCAGGATTGTGAGGAAGGTGCGTATGTGAAAACGAAGGTTGGAACATAGTGACATGATTTGTGAATGTGCCAGAGGTCTATGCGAGTTGAAGAAGCAAAAAGGTTGACGGGTGAATGAAGTAAGTGAATGACTGAAGTTTGAGGTGACGAGCATATAACTAAGGATGTATAGCACTCCTTTTTTTTACATGATCTATCCACTGGCTTGCTAGATTATCAGGTTTATGGAATGATATGCCCTGTGGGATGAGGATGAGACTTTAGACAGCCGTGTGATGGAGAGACAGCTATTTTAAGGCTCCTGTCCCTGGCCATGTCATCTGAATTTTTATGTGCATTGTAGTTAATTTTTATAGCTTCTTGGCCTTATTTATCCTGCTGTTAAACGCTAATGGGCTTAAATAATGATGATAATAACGGATACTTATCACGAAATAGGTACACGACAATAACGACTTTATTTATGGCATGCATAACACTAATGTTCTTATAGACACTCTTTACTGAAAAAAAAAAAAAAAAAAAAAAAGGGCTAACGTTACTGAAGTAATGGTGACTACTTACACTCTCAGGCTCTTTTAACTCACTCTCAGCTGAATAATATTATCTAACATCATCCGGTGAAAAATACTAGAGTTATCCCTATCATGACGGGGTTAAATTCAATGAAAACAAGACACCCTAAATAAAGAGAAGTAAGGAAGTGGAATAAATGAACAGGAATAATTTTTTACGTATGAATTTCGCAGATCTAAGAAGCAGTAACAGGATAAGGCACAACCCCACTCGGAAACCCCCCCCTCCACCCCACTCGGAAACCCTCTCCACCCCACTCGGAAACCCCCCTCACTCGACAGCTGTTTAGTTAAAGGAGTTCTGGGATTTTCATTTTTATTAAGAAGGGCTGAAGCGGAGGCAGACACGCTCGAGTGAAACCTTAGCCTGTCCCACACTGCTGCCCCACCTCCACCACCACCCCATATGCACGACTCCATTCCTCCACCACCCCATACTGCACGACCCCACCCTCCACCACCCTATACTGCACGACCCCACCCTCCACCACCCTATACTGCACGACCCCACCCTCCACCACCCCATACTGCACGACCCCACCCTCCACCACCCCATACTGGACGACCCCACCCTCCACCACCCCATACTGCACGACCCCCACCCTCCACCACCCCATGCTGCACGACCCCCACCCTCCACCACCCCATACTGCACGACCCCCATCCCCCACCATCCCATACTGCACGACCCCATCCCCCAGCACCCCATACTGCACGACCCCCACCCTCCACCACCCCATACTGCACGACCCCCACCCTCCACCACCCCATACTGCACGACCCCCACCCTCCACCACCCCATACTGCACGACCCCCACCTTCCAGCACCCCATACTGCACGACCCCCACCTTCCACCACACCATGCTTCTTACTCTGCCACACCCCTGCACTACCATACTACTACTACTACTACTACAACTACTACTACTACTATTACTACTTCACCACACAAGCATACCACACTTTCACTATACAACCACACCACATCGCTTCACCACAGCACTGCATCACCACATTTAGGATGTCACACCATGTAATCACCACACTTATAGGGGTTCACCACACAACCTCACCACCAGGTCGTCTATAGCATCTCACCACCACACTGCCTGTCACTGCTGCACCACACTACCACAGTTCTTCATCACCTGACATGCTTAACCTGTAATTTCACTGCAATGTTTTATCACGTCACTGCTGTGTTTTGCTTTATACATCATTGTGCTCTCTCTCTCTCTCTCTCTCTCTCTCCCTCTCTCTCTCTCTCGTATATAGTATTACTACCACACACATAAACACACGCACACGATACTGTTTAACATATATCTAGTTAATGCACACACACACACACACACACACACACACACACACACTCTCTCTCTCTCTCTCTCTCTCTCTCTCTCTATTATCAATCTTTCTACCACACACACACACTCTTAGCAAAACAATGCCGTGTTACACTATCGCGAGCGCGGGTGTAAAAAGACACCATCGCAGTAAATGGGTTAGATTAGGAATTAATGGAGCTGCAACTCTAGGATAAGGAGGATAATTGCACGGATTAAGGGAAAGCCTGGTTAACCCTTTCGCCCCGACGACATGCTTCTTAGTTCACTCTTGCCACCTGTAGATTTTTTCTGTTTTCTTCCTTCTTCCTCTTCTTCTTCTTCTTCCTCCTCCTCCTCCTCCTCCTCCTCCTCCTCCTCCTCCTCTTCTTCTTCTTCTTCTTCCTCCTCCTCCTCCTCCTCCTCCTCCTCCTCCTCCTCTTCTTCTTCTTCTTCTTCTTCTTCCTATTCTTCTTTCTCTTCTTTTTTTGCGTAGAGAGACTTTTGGAAATGGAGGAGTTAGATTTGATGAATCTTTACGAGGAGTCTTTTTTAAGAAGTAAGTCATCCAGTCTCTCAAAGGTCATGGCTCCATCTTGAGACAACGAACGATCAATTAAATAAGAGTTTAGTAATGTCTGTAGAATCTAAACCACTTCGATACATATCCATTTTTTTCCCTACATCTCACCCTTGTCTCTCCTTCGACAATATTCACTTCTTTTATTATCTTTCCTATCTCACATATTCACACACCATTTTATTCCACTTTCCTCCTGGGTTTCTGCGCCAACTCAATCAGATACACTTTCCACTACACTTTCCACACGTATTCCCTCTCCGTGTGTACCCGTGCCACCCAAACACACCTTCTTCTACACTCTCAGTATAATTCTTTGTTCCCTATCTTTCACGACTCTACATTCACCCTTTATCAACCCCGTCTCTAAAAATCCAGAGCCTCAGAGTCATGCGTGTGGGAAATAACACATCTTTGTAAAATTCTCTAACATTTTCTATATTCATACATCTGTTTCTGTACCAAGAGCTTCATAGAGCCAGCTTCTTTACTTCCTTAGGCTTCTTTGCTCTATAAAAACACTTACTTTGTTTTTATTCATTCATTTGTTTATTTGTTTATCTCTTGCAGGCATGCGAGAGAAACGCAAGCTTATCTTCTTCGTGTTATTGAAGATCACTTTAAAATAACCTTCACAGTACTCAGACCTTTAATCCATAGGCATCTATCTTCACAGGGCGTACTCCCCTTTCCCCCCTCCATATCCCAACCACCATTCCAGCTTATCTCCCCCATATCTTTGTCCCCCAAGCGCATTTCTTATCTCCTCTGACACTACCATTCTTGAAAGAGCTTGAACTATGTCTTCACTCCACCGTTTCCACAATAATCAATTTAGCACACTACACCTCTCTGTCCAAGCCCCACTGTCCACGAATATTCCCTTCCATTCTGCCCATTTCCATCGCTCGTTTCGCTCATTTCCCTGTCCCCTTTGACGGTTTTATAGCACCATGAAGATTTGCGGTCGCCAAACGCACTTGTCATTTTTTTTTATTACACCACTTTGCTCTAACATTTCCATCGCCGTCATTCTCTCTCCATTCATAAGCATATCACACTGTCAATCACCTCTCTCTCTCTCTCTCTCTCTCTCTCTCTTTCGTCGTTCATTTATTCACGCTTACTTTCAAACCTACTTAGTCACAGATATTTGCAAAATTTAAAGTCCCACTCCCGTACTAATTCTGAACCACTCACTCAACCACTCACTCTGCCACTCATTCAAGCAGTCACTCAAGCAGTCACTTAAACAGTCATCTCTTCTCACTTACGTCGTCTTTATTGGCATCTTAAGTAGCTGAAACGAAAATTCTTTAACCGTCTGTCCATAGAATACGAAACGAATGACCACTACAGCGGGAGACCTAACAAAAGGAACCTCAGAGTCATGTTGTACCTCGAAAGCACCTTCCATAAACAAATTCATTTCACAGAGGACTAAGGCAAGAACAACGTCTATTACACAAAAATTACGTAAGCCACACTCGAACGTCACAAGCTTCAAGTTGCAAACCGCTACCACCACCACCATCATTTCCCCCCCAAACCATCAAAACATAAGACCATCATCAACACATTAGCAGCAAACACAGCGCAAAACACAAATAGCGAGAAAAACACCACAGTTGTAGGAGAATCTCGCAACATCCAGGTCTTGAGCCGGAGTTGAATTAGTAATCCCACTTTACGAGGGCGAAGAAATGTCGTCCAATACATCGCCTCGCCTGTGGTCAGATCTGAGAAGCGATTGAGACACTAGCGGTCGGAGGTCTGAGGGAGAAAGAGTGTGTGAGATTGGGAGATTGTGTGGGAGGAAGAAAAAAGAGAGTGAGGAAAAAAGAAAGCGAGGATAAAAGGTGAATTGGAGAAACCGGTGATAACACGAGCGAACTTTATACATATAGATAGATAGATAGATAGACAGATGGATAGACAGATAGATAGGTAAAGAGAATGAAAATACACACAAAGGCCAATGGAATGAGTCTTGGTTTTTATTAAGGTGCAGTAATATAGTACTTGTCACAGTCAGACCTCTAACTGCGGAAGAGAGAGAGAGAGAGAGAGAGAAGGTGGGGGGAGAAAGAGACCGAAAGACAGAGCCAGAGACATACAGACAGAGCAGCGATAGTGACACCAGCAAAGACACAGAGACACAGTTTCATAGACAGAGACACGGGCACAGACAGACAGAGGCAGAAAGATACAGAGGAAGAGCGAAACAGTACTGCTCTCCACCTGATCCCCTCGTTCACTGACAAGAATTACTGTATCTTCTGCTATTTTAAAACACCCTCACCTCTTCCTACCACTCCAGCAAGGCCGCTCGATCTAGCATGAGTGGCACTAAACAAAAACATCCATACAGGAGCTGATGATGAATAAGGAACCACTTTATCTCAGTAATTGCCACATAAATAAGCATGCATAAGGTACTGTAAATCTAATAGTCTATGAGTTCACTGCTGGACTACATCTCAAAGGAGAGTGGTAGCTAAAACCAGCCCCTTCCCTTGCTGGCGAGGTATTAATGAGAGGTGTCTTGTGAAAGTCCTGCATGTAACTGTTGGGTGTTGTGAAGGCTTTGTTGATGAGTGTCTGTGTCTGTGTATGTTATCAGTATGAAGGAAAACAGTGCACACGTAACTATAAATGTATGGAAGGATGTAATACCGCACCACCATTCTCTTTATCTCACTCTATCAGTCCACATTTATTAAACTGAGGGACCGGACCTTATCGTAGGGAGGGTGATGAACAGAATGAACCCTCCCCCATGCTGGTGAAGTGAGATGGGGAAAGTCTAAATGTTGTCGTGGCTATCTTTGTGTTTGAATCCATATACAGCATACGATATTTGGAACCAACAGGGTGCAGACATAATATTCAGACACATGGCTAAACCACTAATAGAACCCTCTTTATTTCTACTGTATGTCCGTCACGGCCTGAGTTGAACCCTAGACTTCAGGTACACGCACTAAGAGACGAATATGCTATTGGTCTAGCCTCCGCAGCTGCCACTTAGAACAGCCGCCATTGTCTAGATTTTGAACCTTTGACTCTGGCAGTGGAAATGAGTTATTTAAGAGGAGCCTGTGGAGTCACATGGAGAGTCAGGCTGACAAATGAGGACATAAAGGAGCGTTGTGGTGTGGATGTGGATGTGATAGGAAGCATTAGGAGGAATACACTGAGGTGGTTTGGCCATGTGGGGAGGATGGAGGGTGTAAGACTGACGAAGAGAGTGTATGAGTGAGGTGGAGGGGGAGAGAGGGAGGGGGAGGCCGAGGATGAGATGGAGGGATGGGGTGGAGAGGTATATGAGAGAGGGGGTGTGTGAGTTGGGACCAGGGCAGTGAAATGGCGAGGGACAGGGCGACATGGAGGCGATTTGTTTGTGGCCAACCCGAACGGGATTGAGGCGTCTGGCAATAGACAGATAGATAGATAGACTCTGGCCACACGCTGATAGGAAGCCGAGGACGCTGCTACGAAACCACTGTGCCTCCTAGACACTTCATCCTTTCAATTCGATGAAGTATTTTTTCATATTTTTATACCTGCGATGTCCAGATGAGACTTTTTTGAACTGGTGGGGCTGGACATGGCCTTAATATTCTCTCTCACTAATACAAACACCTCCCAAGTTCAACACAATCTCTGATGAAGCAAGAATCAATTTAAAAATGTCATTGGATTATGGAAGGTCATGAAAATTATACAAGCTTCACAAACACGCTCATTCTAGCCTCGAACGATTGGTTGGGTCATGGTGAAGAGGTACAGCCGATCCCTCATCTTCCCTCTGGGGGTTCGGGAGGGGTCGAAGCTAGACTGCAGTAGTTGATATAATTTAACCGAGGATCACTACATTCCTGACGCATGAAAAATCTCCAGCCACCTCTTGGATTTGAACCTTGCCGTATAAAACTTGCCACTGTACTTCCAAGCCGGTGTTGCAGCCCCAAGAACCGCACTGTTGCCTCCTCCAGCGAAGGTTATGGATTTATCCGCGTCTGTTTGTGTGTCTGTGTACAAGATATCTCAGAAAGTTGCTGTCGGAATTCAATTAAATCTGGTGGATAGGTGGACAGTGGATCAAGGAAGAGTTGAATTGATTTAGAAGTGGAGGCAAATTTCCGATGCTGGAATAAATCATAAATTTTATCGGCTTTGGCAGAGGTATGCGCTCTCTGATTTGTGTAACAGGACAGACTAACACCATAAAATGAACTTACTACGTGACTATTCCTCTGATGGGAAAGAGGAATTGCGGCAGTAAATCACAAACACTGTTGGCGTTAGCGGAGAAATGCGCTCTCTGATTCCCCTCTGCTTTCGTATAGCGGTCTTTCTCAGCGCTGTATTTCTAGTTACACCTTATTTTCTCTTGCAAGTTATGTGTATCTGTTTCACATTAACACAGCTGGCATCACAACCATGAAGAAGGATTATTAAGGTGCAAAATATATCACTGAGGAAGAATCATTACACGAAAGCGAACAAGAAATAAGACTCAGAGAAAATCAGATCAATGCAGCCTCTCCAACGTACAGCACATCCCCTCCACACACTTGATCCCCGTCACTGAACCTGCCTGCCTCCTCCTGAACCCGTGCCAGTGCATTCGAACCCCACAAGGACGTCTAAACCCTAGCTGGTGTTCAGAGGGGCACAGATGAACGTAAACAGAGGGTAAGGTTAATGGACACCTCCACAATGCTGAGGTCACCTATGATTTCACCTTGCCTGGCTGTATCGATGCCCGGGTGTTGCAGTGACGGTGGTGTTGATTGTGTGTGTGTGTGTGTGTGTGTGTGTGTGTGTGTGTGTGTGTGTGTGTGTGTGTGTGTGTGTGTTCCTGTCCGTCTATCTACCCACGTCTGCGTTTACATACACATGCCCTTACGTACTTCTGACGGATCAACCAGATGGAAATACAGACACCCATTAAACAGGAAAAATCTTATAAAACACCAATCAGTACTCCACAGATGCGTCGTTAAAGCAAGGTCACATAATAAAGCAAACTCAGATAACAAAGCAAAGGTTAAATAAAGCTGGCTCAGATGATTCCTCCTATTATATGTTCTCATGCCTATTCAGTCATTCCCCTTTTTCAAATTTTAGGTGCAAAATAAAGCCCATTTCTCCATTAATTAAAACACGCCAGTCGAAGTGAAGGCTTTCTAAATAGATTCCATCCCCAAGAGAATTTTCTACTGCGTAATTTCATCAGGGAAAGTATGCTGTTTTTTTTTACCTGTGTATGTACTGGATATAAAGCCTTGCCACGGACCCCTACGCCTCGAAAGGGACTATATGATACTGTTGTTACTTATCTCAAATGAAGGCAAATATATATTCCTTGGAGCCTTTCTTTTCTTTAATGTTAAGTAGACGTAATTCTTCTTTTTAGTCTCTGCCTCTAGTAAAGCAAGTGAACATTTCTCTCTCTCTCTCTCTCTCTCTCTCTCTCTCTCTCTCTCTCTCACACACACACACACATATGGAAATAAATAAACTTTTCCTTCATTCTCTCTCTCTCTCTCTCTCTCTCTCTCTCTCTTTCTCTCTCTATACGAAACAAATATATTTTCCTTAGAGGCCTTCTTTTCTTTACTGTTAAGATGACAAAATTCTCTCTCTCTCTCTCTCTCTCTCTCTCTCTCTCTCTCTCTCTCTCTCTCTCTCTCTCTCTCTCGCAGGCTTGATTTCGTTGCGTGAACACCCTATCTCGTCTCAGTTACTTAAGCAATCTTTCTAAAATGAGTAATTCTTAAATCCTCACTCAGTAACTCTATTCCCTTCACCGCAAGGACGTTACTTGAATTTGAGTTCAGAAAAAAATAATAAGAAAAGGAAATAATTCAAGTTCTATCTAGCATCGTAAGTTCGAATATTTTTCTTAAGCTGAAAATAATTGTCTTAAGATACGAGGATTCAAAAAATATATGGAACTGAAAAATAAAGTTAATCCCCGTAAAATCAGGTTAATAAATCGCCATACTAAATCCTCCCTTCTGTAACTCCTCAAGAAAATTAATTCCCCTCGTCCCCCATCTCTGCCCCTGTCCAAAATATTGAGGTTTGATGAGTAATCCCAGAGACAAAAAATCCCTTGCCAGAGGTCATTGAGCCGGAGCTGGATTTGTGCGGATTTATGTGGCGGCGAAGACGAGACGGTAATCCGGGAGAGCTGGCTGCCTCCCCCACCCCCGCACCACCTCCACCACCACCACTACCACAATCAGACCTCCCTTTCCCCTCTTCCCCTTCCCCCTTTCCCCTCTTCCCCTTCCCCTTCCCCTTCCCCAATCCCCTCCAAGCTCTGTCCTTCTGTCCTTCCTCACACCCCTTCCCTCTACCCTCCCACCTTTCTTCTCTCCCTCCCCTCTTCCCATCTCCCCTCCCTCTTTCCTCTTTCTCTTCCCTCTTTCTCTTCCCTCTTCCCCTCTGATCACCCTGTTTCCCCTCTGCTTTTCCCTTTTTCCTCTCCCATCCTTCTTTCCTCTTTTCCTTCCCTCTATCCCCTCTGCCACCTTTGCTTTCCCATCTCTCTCTTCTTTCCCCCCTCTCTCTTCTTTCCCCCCCCTCTCTCTCTCTCTCCTCTCACCTTCCTCTTTCCCCTCTCTTTTTGTCTTTTCCCATCTTTTGTCTCATATTTACACTTTTAGCATCGCCTTTCCTCATCTCTCTCTCTCTCTCTCTCTCTCTCTCTCTCTCTCTCTCTCTCTCTCTCTCTATCTATCTATCTCTCCCTTTTTTCCTTCAGTCCCCCTCCTTTCCCCTCTCCACCTCTCTTGGCTCCACTTTTTCCACTCCATCTCTCCACTTCTATCAAGACTTCTCCTTTTCCCAGTTCCTATTTCCCTTCAGCCTTCCCATTGCTCAGCCTTCCTTTCCCTTCCCTTTCCTTCTCTCCTTCTTCCTTCAGTATCTCCCTTTCTCCCCTCCTCCTCTCCCCACACGACCGCCCTTCCTCCTTTTCCCTTCCCCTTCCTTCTCCCCTTCTTCCCTCAGTGCCTCCATCTTTCTCCCCTCCAGCCTACCCCAGTTACCGTCCTTCTGTTTCCCCTTCTTCCTCCCTTTCCCTTCCTTCCCTCAGTGCCTCCCTCTTTCCTCCCTCACTCCCCGCCTCCTCGTCCCCTCCCCACGACCGTCCTCACTGGGAATGTGGCTCCTGCCTGTCTCGACCGTGAGGGACCTAGTCTGCTATTAACTTGAAGAGCTAGTTTTTAAAGCAGTCACTCCTTAAGCTTAGGAGATTAATTTGTAAGGCACTCAGGTCGTGATTTATACGATTAGACTGCACACGATCCAGTAAGTTGTTTTTAAGTTATTTTTTTAAAGTTACTACCTCCGCCAAGGATGTTATGGTTTTCCCGGCGTCGGCTTGGTTGTCTGTTTGTAGGATTACTAAAAAAAGTTATAAACAGATGTTGCTGAAAAATTTTGGAGGGGTAGGGTATAGCCCAAGGAACAATCCAATAGATTTTAGTGGTGATCCGGATCATCATCCGGATCCAGGAATTTTTTGTTTGTTTGTCCACACGATATTTCCAAAAGTAATCGATGAATTTCAATGAAATTTTGTGGAAAAGTGGGCCATGGACCAAGAAAGAATTGATTAATTTTGGGGGTGGATCCTGACCCTGACCCTGATCCTGCAATGGCACTGGCGGAGGTATGCGCTCTCTGGGCACTTTCTAGTTTTTAAGATTAGGTTGAATTTATTTGCAGGTCAGTAAGGGCTACAGCTGATTATTCTCTCCGACAAGGAGAGTATGTTTTCACCCCTGTTTGTTTGGTTGTTTGTCTGTTAGCAGGATTACTCAAAAACTAAGAGAGAGATTTGGACCAAATTTGGTGGGTAGATAGCCCATGTCCCGGGGAACACTCGATTAACTCTTGGCACCGACCCGGATCGTATTACAGGTTCTGGATCCGGAAAACACTTTTTTTGCGAAACCCTAATCAATGATGAGAAAACCTAACCCATTATGAAGAGTGGTTTGGAAATTACGTTGCCCATGTCGGGGAGATGCGCTCCACTGAATGCCCCTCTTGTGTTGTAGATGCTTTACTGATTTATCATTTATTTATTTATTTATTTATGACTGTTAAAATGTCAACCAGTTTGCACATAAGGTCTGTGAATTCTTGTATGTCAGTCATCATTATCATCATCATCATCTGATCATTATTATCATTATCGTCATTATCATCATTATTTCCTCCTCCTCCTTCTCATCATCATCATCATCATCACCATCATCATCATCATCTCCTCATCATCAACATCATTATCCTCCTCCTCCTCATCATCATCATCATCATCATTATCATCATCTTATCATTATTCTTTTCCTCATCATCATCATCATCATCCAGCCTTACCACAGTGAGCCAAAAGCTGTTCCAAACTTTCTCCACTCCGACTTATTGCATGTTGGCCTGTAGCATGAGAATCTTACCTACAACTACAACTACAACCTTCAATTCTCCACTTCGTTCTCTGCTTCCATCTCACTCTCTAGCTGGGTTGCAATTTTTTTCCCCTTGTTCTCCATCTGTTCTCTTCACCTTGTTCTCCATCTGTTCTTTACCTTGTTCTCCATCTGTTCTCTTTATCTTCTCATCTTTTTTTTAAGCTTGTTCTCCATCTGTTCTTTACCTTGTTCTCCATCTGTTCTTTACCTTGTTCTCCATCTGTTCTTTACCTTGTTCTCCATCTGTTCTCTTTATCTTGTTCTCCATCTGTTCTTTACCTTGTTCTCCATCTGTTCTTTTTTACCTTGTTCTCCATCTGTTCTTTACCTTGTTCTCCATCTGTTCTTTACCTTGTTCTCCATCTGTTCTATTTATCTTGTTCTCCATCTTTTTTTTTAATCTTGTTCTCCATCTTTTTTTTTAATCTTGTTCTCCATCTGTTCTTTATCTTGTTCTCCATCCGTTTTTTTTTACCTTGTTCTCCACTTGTTCTTTACCTTTGTTCTCCATCTGTTATGATCACTACTTAGGTTATTTCGACTGTATCAACATATAGAAAAAATGCGAATTATTTTTCACATCAAAAATTGTTTTCTTGGAGGCAAACGAGTGTCCTTTTTAGAATTATTTAAATTTCTTGCATATCAGTTTCTGAAAAAATCTCTCTCTCTCTCTCTCTCTCTCTCTCTCTCTCTATGTATATATATATATATATATATATATATATATATATATATATATATATATATATATATATATATATATATATATATATATCTGTCTGTCTATCTGCCTATCTATCTATCTATCTGTCTTTAGCCAGAAGCCTTGATCCCGTAAGGGGTGGCCGCAAACAAATCGCCTCCACGTCGCCCTATCCCCTGCCATTTCGCTGCTGGCCCACTAGTTCACGTTCCCATCTCTCATATACCCCTCCATACCATCCCCTCCTCTCATTCTCGGTCTCCTCCTCCCTCTCCCCCCCTCACTCACATACACCCTCCTAGTTAGTTTCTCCCTCTCCATCCTCTCCACATGGCCAAACCACCTCAGTGTATTTCCCCAAACGCTTTCAATCACATCCACATCCACACTACAAAGCTCCTTGACTTCAAAAGTCACTCTGATCTATCAACACACGCTTAAGAACCTGCCTAAATTAATCTATGTATATTTAATTATACTCTAGCAATAAATAATAAGTGAGAGAGATGCAAATAACTCTTTTCTAAGTAGGAATATCTGAAAAATTCTCTCTCTCTCTCTCTCTCTCTCTCTCTCTCTCTCTCTCTCTCTCTCTCTCTCTTACCCAACACTGCACCTCGCTTTGTTGTGTCAGTTCCAATATATCTCACACTTTACCTGTGCAAGATTTTTCCCATCAAAATGTAAACCCACTCAATCTAAGAAGCCTTTTCCTCTGATGTACGGAAAATGATTTGCTTCGGACTAGGGGAAAAAATGGACCTCGTGTTGAAGGGATAAAGTCTATATATATAAAAAAACTTCTGTTCGAAAAATATAAAAATCTCCGCTACACTAATTGCATCGTGTTGTGGTTGCAAGAGAGTAAACAAAAAGACGCCATTACAGCGAGGAAGTTTTAAAAATGTAAACACCGATTATACCTCCATATAGTCTAACAGCGGTCTTTCTGGATATGATCGTAATTTTAACTCAGTTCTTGACATCCCTAAACTATGGTATGGGGGGAATGGTATGTATTCTGTGCTTTCCTTGTCACCAGATAGATGGTTTTCGCGCGCTGTTTGACAAGAGGAGGAGGAGGAGGCCTTAATAATGGTGACATGTTAGTGTATACAGAATGTTGAATCGTGTGTTCGCAATGCACAGCTCGAGAGGAAGGCGCGGTGCTGCAGTGTTGTGTGTTAGTGAAAGCTTTGAGTCCACCTAAGTGTTAAGATGAAGGTGATGATGAAAGTGGTGGCGTTGTGGATGAAAGTGCTAAGAATCCATAGTTCATCAAAGTGCCGCGTGGTGGCGTTGGTGTGTGTGTTTACCTGGGGGCGTTGAACCATCCCCCGCGTTGAGCATCCACAGGTTAATGATAAAAGTGCGTTGAAGTGGCGTTGTGTGGGGCTCAATTAGCGTGTGGGGCGGGACAGACACTGTTTACAAATACACGCGTGTTATATTCCCGTGTGGGTCAAAATATTTCCCCCGTGCAAGAGCAATGAGGTTTAAAGCTGCCCCGACACAGCAACACCAACACTAGCGGTCCTCTGAGAGAGAGAGAGAGAGAGAGAGAGAGAGAGAGAGAGAGAGCTGTCTGTGTTTGTGTTTATGTGTTACTGTGTTTGTATTTGTGTTTGTGTGTGTGTGTGTGTGTGTGTGTGTGTGTGTGTGTGTGTGTGTGTGTGTGTGTGTGTGTGTGTGTGTGTGTGTGTGTGTGTGTGTGTGTGTGTGTGAGAGAGAGAGAGAGAGAGAGAGAAAGATATATCACCATAATCTGTTCAGTGTGCCCATATGCACTACGATTTTTAGCTTTTTTTTTTTTTCAGAGACATAGAGTTGACCTATTTTTCTGAAATTTTGCATGTAAGTATACTCCTTTTACTCTAACTTGGCCTACAATTACCATCCCTTGAATACTGAGTTGTAACAATAACTTATTAGAAGAAGCGCTGTGGAAAGGATGTAGAGCTGTAGTAGTGTCTTTTTTTGCCACTAAACTCCATGATATCAGCTGCAAAAGGTCAAATTCTGGGCCAAGTTAGAGTACAAGGAGTATAGTAGAGGCCAAAAGAGATACAATACAGAATGAAAAGAGGTTAGGTTCTTGCGGGAAGTATTTTGCGGGCAGCGCGAAACCACCTTCTGACCACTTTTTCTGTACCCTTTTTTCTCTAACTTGGCCTAAAACTGCCCTCTCTCCATGTTAAATTCTGAGCCGTAACAACAGAGCAAGGTTGGAACATGATACTAGTCACGAAGAGGTGCTATGGGAAGGATGTAGAGCCTCGGTGTTATCTTATTCTGCCTCTACGTGAAATAATCTACAAAAGGTCGAAAATGTAGGCCAAGGGAAAACAGTGCAGTGATACAGGGGTAAGGAAGAGTTGCACCGAAGTTCTTTTTATCAACATGAACACAGGTCTTTCAAAGGAGATGTAGTCATGGGGAAGACCTTGATTTTTCTCTTAGTTGACTGTGGATCGCATAATCTTACAACACGAACAGGAAGGAGGAACCGCAGGAGATATAAATGGCTCTAAAAGATGGAAAAAACAAGAGGAGATAAGACTAGCTGTGAAGTGATAGCAAAATCTTCAATGAGGCGAGTTAGAGCGAGACTGTATTGATGATCGGTGTAACTTAAGAATCATCAATCCTTCAATGACAGAATGCAAGCCCCATTTCCTTCTTTCATTTTTACGGTCATTTATGGAACGTCTGTGGTTCCTAGCTTTCGTCAGCCTGCATCCCGCTTTACACAGTACATTTAGGAACGATTTGAGAGCGATAAAACACGTCTCATCTTCATCAATGGGTCAGGAATCTTCGCCAAAGACTAGGAGCTTCTCATTCGCGACTGTAGGTTTAAGTATGAAGACGTAAACATTCAGCTTCGTTCAGATCTGCGCTTGGTGGGGATAAACTGACCGAATTCCCTCGTCTTTAATTTACTAGTTCGTTATAGTTATTTCTAAAGATAAACCCAGATCATCATCATCCACGGCCAGTCACCTCTTCTGTGTGTGTGTGTGTGTGTGTGTGTGTGTGTGTGTGTGTGTGTGTGTGTGTGTGTGTGTGTGTGTGTGTGTGTGTGTGTGTGTGTGTGTGACCGCACCCCTGGGCCGTTTTATACTGCGGCACTGTTTACACAACACTGGTGGCGAGAACAACCCAACAAACACTGAGGCACTTTGTTCGAGGTGCCTGCTTCCCCCTACACACACACACACACACACACACACACACACACACACACACTCCAAACTATCAACAGTAACGATGTGTGAACTTTATGAAACGGATCGACTTCAAGAATATTTGTAGGGTCCATTACGACGCGCCTGTTTCACTGCAATGTTCATTTCTGAGTATATTGCAGAGGAAATCGCTCTTGCAAAGCTGGGTAATTACTGATAGCAGGCCTCTTCAGCTGTCAGCGAGGCAGTGGTGAAGGAAGGGAAGAAGGAGAGTCGTGTTCTGGTACAACATTAGTGATGGGAGATAGCGTGGCATCGTGTAATTAGTTAATGTGTGTGTGAGATGTGGAATGCGTAATCTTATACCACTTATGATTCTCTCTCTCTCTCTCTCTCTCTCTCTCTCTCTCTCTCTCATATCACTTGTCAGCTTTAATTTTAATCCGAATATGATTTACGATACACAACACTGAGAATTCACATTGCATTTATACATTTTCCCTCACCTTTCCTAACGCCCCTCCACTTCCTGCTAAATCTTACGTGCCCGCCTCATTTCCGTGCCCTCCTCCCTGCCCCTCTTTCTCCCCGCCCCTTTGCCTCCCCTCCCCTTACCTCCCCGACGTGGGTATTTGACGTGTCGTTTCAAAATAAGACCTTTAGCATATCCACCATGTCCCCCATTGGCCCCGTGAAATGCTTGAACTTGTGGGCAAATGCAGTGTCTGAATTGCCTGCCTAATGTGCCGCGTTTAGAGAGGATATGCCGGCTAAACCCCTTCAATATGATGTTGAATTTATACATTTTTATTCTTTTTCACCCGCATATAATCACTGGAGAGAATATTAAGCTTCAAATTAGCGAAATAAATTACTGAGAAAGAAATAAAGCCTTTGACCCCACCAAAAAACCCGCGCCATTTCAAACCAACTTTCTCTCCAGTCCCTAACACCTTTCGTCTCAGGTGTTGCCCAAGTGCAGTGAGATTAGAGGACCGATTTGACTAGTAACCAAGGAGATTCATTCCTACGTCGGAGTAAATAGGAGTAAAAAAGGAAGCAGGGAGTAAATAAGGCAATAAGTTAGGGGGTAAATAGAGGATAAATAAGGGAGTAGGGAGTAAGTAAAGCAGTAAATAAGGGAGTAAATAAAGGTGTAAATAGGAAGTCTATAAGGCAGTAAATAGGGAGTAAGGAAGAAGGGAGTAAATAAAGGATTAAATAAGAGTCAACAGGGAGTAAATAAGGGAGTAAATAGGGAGTAAATAAGGAGAAAATAGGGGAGTAAATAAAGGAGTAGGGAGTAAATAGGGAGAAAAAGGGAAGTAAATAAGGGAGTAAATAGGGAGTAAATAAGGGAGTAAATAGGGAGTAAATAAGGGAGTAGGGTGTAAATAAGGAGAAAATAGGGGAGTAAATAAGGGTGTGGTGGGTGCCAAATCCAGGTGTGGGTGCCTGCCCCCTCCCCCATTCCCGAGTGCCAATGCAGCTGCTGAGGAGAGGCACTACACTGCCTTACCTCCCTTCTTAACACCTCATCCTTACCGATTTATTTTGAGTACTGCAGATCATTCTTCTTATGTACGTTCATTATATCACTGAGACACCTGGCACGATCTCTTGTCTTGTGGGGAAGGCTCAGTCGGCTGGTGTGGGCGCAATTGTGGCATTTGGAGTGGGAAATGAATGCAGGACGAAGGGTAGATACTATATGAAGAGATACTGCTGTACCAAATGCTGAAATAAATCGGTAAGGAAAAGGTGTTGAACTTTAATTTAGGCTAATGGTGTATTTGGCTTGACTTATTTCTCTCTCTCTCTCTCTCTCTCTCTCTCTCTCTCTCTCTCTCTCTCTCTCTCTCTCTCTCTCTCTCTCTAACTTAACTCTCGACTCCAAAGCAATTCTAGTGTCAACATCCTTTCCCTTAATCCCTTCTCGGTGCCTGCTTATTCCCACTTCCTCTGCTACTGCTCCTACTACCACTTCCTCTACTACTGCTCCTACTACCACTTCCTCTACAACTGCTCCTACTGCCACTTCCTCTACTACTGCTCCTACTACCACTTCCTCTACTACTGCTCCTACTGCCACTTCCTCTGCTACTGCTCCTACTACCACTTCCTCTACTACTGCTCCTACTACCACTTTCTCTACTACTGCTCCTACTACCACTTCCTCTACTACCACTTCCTCTACTACTGCTCCTACTACCACTTTCTCTACTACTGCTCCTACTACCACTTCCTCTACTACTGCTCCTACTGCCACTTCCTCTACTACTGCTCCTACTACCACTTCCTCTACTACTGCTCCTACTGCCACTTCCTCTACTACTGCTCCTACTACCACTTCCTCTACTACTGCTCCTACTACCACTTCCTCTACTACTGCTCCTACTGCCACTTCCTCTGCTACTGCTCCTACTACCACTTCCTCTACTACTGCTCCTACTACCACTTTCTCTACTACTGCTCCTACTACCACTTCCTCTACTACCACTTCCTCTACTACTGCTCCTACTACCACTTTCTCTACTACTGCTCCTACTACCACTTCCTCTACTACTGCTCCTACTGCCACTTCCTCTACTACTGCTCCTACTGCCACTTCCTCTACTACTGCTCCTACTGCCACTTCCTCTACTACTGCTCCTACTACCACTTCCTTTACTACTGCTCCTACTGCCACTTCCTCTACTACTGCTCCTACTGCCACTTCCTCTACTACTGCTCCTACTACCACTTCCTCTACTACTGCTCCTACTGCCACTTCCTCTACTACTGCTTCTACTGCCACTTCCTCTACTACTGCTCCTACTGCCACTTCCTCTACTACTGCTCCTACTGCCACTTCCTCTGCTACTTCCTCCTTCACATGACACACATCATCCCTTCCTATATTTTCCCCGCTGTATTCCAGTCTGTTTTGCTCCTCTCCTTACTTCTATCCTCTGTCCTTTATTGCATCTACTGTGATGTAGAGCTGGATTTTACTGCATATAGAGGTAGAGCCGTAATGCCCCTTACCACCGCCTCTGTACCTTCCTTAATCTCTCTCTCTCTCTCTAGTAACCGTGATGCATGGCCGTCGGACACTGTAGCTACACCTCCATCTCACACGGACACTGTACCAGGTTTATGCGTCACCAGCTGTACAGCAGGATATATGCAAATACGCGATAGCCAGGTCACGTACTTTAAAACCGTCATACAGATTAAGTTTCTTTGTAGTTGATAAAGCAAATAATCGCCTCTGTATTTTATTAATGAAAAAAATTTAAGAGCACAGATTAGTCCTTTTCATTTCTTTTCTTTCTTTCATTTTCGTTTTTTTTTTTTTTTTTTTTTTTTGGGGCTTGCTTCCTTATCCGACGGTCAGGAGCGAGACGGGTGAACATGCGGACGTCATTATGTGGCCATGTCTACCTATCTATCTATTGCCAGACGCCATAATCCCATAACGGGTGGCCATTTGACTTTGAGTTATTGTTTTACGGGGAGGGGCACTAACCCTCCACCAGCCCACTTCTTGACACGTAGGGAGCACGTATGGTTTGGTTATATTATGGTTACCACCCAGCGTTGTAAATTGTTTCTTGGTTTACAGGAAACCATTTGGCTTGTCACTCAACGTAAAGCCACCTGTAAAGGAAAGAAATGCAATTAGAAGTGACAGGAAAGATGGAAGAAATAGGAAGAGAGGAGGGCAGGCACAGAAAAAGAATGATAATGCCTAAGGAAGAAGTAGACAGCACTACATCAAATGAGTGGATGATGGTCACCACCACCTACCATTCCATAAAAAAAAAAAAAAAAGATAAGCTAATTGTTGTGGTTCTCCCGCATTTGGTCTGATCAGCTAGTCAGGTCAGGTGCGGGTAAGGGGATGGGTGTATTATGATGTGGCAGGGGTAAACCAGTTCTGCTGTCGGGCCCTGCTGCGGATGTCACTGATTGCATTGTGCAGTTGACCCTTGTGCGGTGTGGTGCGGTGAGGATCTGTCCGTTCTCCCCTTTGGGGCTAAGATGCGAATAAATGTGTTTGAATGGATGAGTAAATGGAGAGTGAGTCGTCCTGTCTCGGCTACCTCCCTTTCCTTGGGGGAAGCAGCCTAGGTATATAGATAGATAGACTAGTATAGACTGATGAGTTTTTTTTTTTTTTTTTTTTTTTTTTTTTTTTTTAAAGACAAAAGTGACAACCAAGAATTATATTTCCAGCACGACACGAAAGAAAAAAGCATTATTTTTTCACAATTATGTCAGTCAGTACTTGCGTCATTAACACAAATTGCATATAAAATTGGCGTAAAGTGGAAAAGGTAAATATATGTATCTAGTTAGTTTTTTTTTTATTTTTTCATTACAATGTGGATATAACGCCCAACCATTTTTAAAGAGAAATACTGTATCTCATAAAAAAAATATCATTATTATCTTCAGTCTCTGATTTCCGAGAGGTTGCGGCGGGTGTCGTCAAAAATCAGCATTCAATACATAACCAGCACTTCATCTATCTAACTATCTATTGCCAGACGCCTCAATCCCGTTTGGGGTGGCCACAAACAAATCGCCTCCAAGTCGCCCTGTCCCCCGCCATTATTCTGCCCTGCTCCCAACTCACACCCCCCTCTCTCATATATCTCTCCACCCCATCCCTCCATCTCATCCTCGGCCTCCCCCTCCCTCTTCCCCCCTCCACCTCACTCACATGCACTCTCTTCGTCAGTCTTTCACCCTCCATCCTCTCCAATAAATTTATTAAAATCTATCATCCACTGGCGCACATAAATAATACACACTGTATTTATTAGATACAGAAAAATGGTCATCTCTTGCATCAGTGTTCTCAGAAAAAACGTAAGGAATATCGATCGCTGTCTCTGCATCCCTGACTGATATGAACTGCCAGGCTGGGGAATATCTGACAGCAAATCATTCCGCGCTATCAGTTGCCGCAAAAAAAAAGTACCATTGGGCTTTATATATCTCCTTCCTGGTCTTTAAATTTCTCCTTCCTGGTCTTTAAATTTCTCCTTCCTGGTCTTTAAATTTCTCCTTCCTGCTCTTTAAATTTCTCCTTCCCGTACTTTAAATTTCTCCTTCCCGTACTTTAAATTTCTACTTCCTGGTCTTTAAATTTCTCCTTCCTGGTCTTTAAATTTCTCCTTCCCGTACTTTAAATTTCTCCTTGCCATACTTTAAATTTCTCCTTCCTGTCCTTATCGCCGACTTCCTCACCCTTCCTATCTTTCCCAGCTTCCATTTCTCCCATCACTTTTTCCCTCCCCCTTGCTCTCTCACCCCTGCCCTTCCCCCCTTGCCTTCACGTAACATTCCTGCGCCGATCTTTCTTAAATTTCTCACCATTTCGTCGTGGCACCTCCCCCTCACACATCACTCAGCCAAATCTCCGTAGCAGCGCCCTGATCCTGCCTCTCACATTCCTCCCCTCACCCCTCCCTCACCCCCTGCCTCTCACATTCCTCTCCCTCACCTCCCTCTCACCCCCTGCCTCTCACATTCCTCCCCCTCAACCCTCCCTCACTCCCTCTCACTCCTCCCTCATGCTCTTCTCTCATGCATGTTCCTTTTTGCTGCTGCTCTCTCTCTCTCTCTCTCTCTCTCTCTCTCTCTCTCTCTCTCTCTCTCTCTCTCTCTCTCTCTCTCTCTCTCTCTCTCTCTCTCTCTCTCACCTAAACGTGCTCTAAATTCCTAAAGCTCATTTTTTTCCATTTATAACGCGGCCATATAAACGCAAAAGCTCTAACCTCGATTCCCCTTCACCGTATCAGGTTACCCTCTGCTCGTGTCCTGGGTTCGCATTCTCATCGGGTAAGGAAGCTCCCTAACACCTCTTCCTTAGCGATTTATTCTTGGATATGGCTGGCTAACGTCGCTTTGCACGTTATTTATGCAAAGTCTGGTGATATTAGAATGGTTTAGGTAACACAGAAAAGGAAGGCAAGGTGTGATAAGTAAAATAAATCGCTTAGGAAGAGGTGTTAGGGAGCTAGTCTCGCTCTATCGTAAATTTAGTCTCGCTCTCTGTTCGTCTCTTTCATGCCACTTCTCTCTAGCTCACTGTCCCTCTTTTTTCCTCTATCTCTGTTGCCTATTCAGTTCTCTCTCTCTCTCTCTCTCTCTCTCTCTCACATATATTTTCTTTCCCTCTCCTCATATGTGTGTGATTTCAAAATGCCGCGAGTGTATATTTAAAACACACACACACACACACACACACACACACACACACACACACACACACACACACACACACACACACAACGCGCGCGCGCGCGAGCAATTCCTCCGATATCGCAAGAGCTTCTAGAGGCATAATTTCTCGTCGACTCTGCAAACAGTGACTACACATTGTTTACATTTCGTCGAGAGGCTTATGCTGGAGTGGGAGAGGTGAGAGAGAGGGAGATTGGCCGAGTGGGAGCTGGGAGAGGGAGATTGGCTGAGTGGGAGAGCTGAGGGAGGGAGATTGGCTGAGTGGGAGAGCTGAGAGAGGGAGATTGGCTGAGTGAGAGAGCTGAGGGAGGAAGATTGGCTGAGTGAGAGAGCAGAGTGAGGGAGACTGGCTGAGTGGGAGAGCTGAGGGAGGGCGATTGGCTGAGTGGGAGAGCTGAGAGGGAGGGAGATTGGCTGAGTGGGAGGAAGGATGGAGGGAGATTAGCAAAGACGTCACTCGAACGCTGTGTTGTAGCGAGATGTTTGGCTCTCGTTCCCGCCATTTTTGTTTTTAAAATTCCTTCAACCCTAAGAGATACAATTTCCTTTTATCTGTGTAGTTTCAGACGATTTTATATTTATGAAGAGTTTCTAGTTCTGAAAGAGTTAATGAGGCTCCTGTTCTCCTCCCTCAAGTACGAGACCACTCTAGAATTCATTCCCAGTTCACGTTAGATGATTTTGTTACACACACACACACACACACACACACACACACACAGTGTGTGTGTCGACTAGATTTGGTTTGCATTTGGTAGAGAGAGAGAGAGAGAGAGAGAGAGAGAGAATTGCATGGATAAAGAAGAGGCGACAGAGAAGTGTAATATACAAAAGGCGTTGTTATATAAAGGAAGAATACACATTTAAATCAAATTGTTGTAAGCCTTGATAAATCACGTAAAAATATAGGTTAAGGAAGCTCCCTAACACCACATCCTTAGCGATTTATTTTTGGATGTGGGTGGTCATTCCTTTTATACTTTATTTACGCAAAGTGTGGGAATATTGGAAGGATTTACGTAGTACAGAACAGAGGAGTAAGGGATAATAAGCAAACTAAATAGATTGGGAAAAGGTGTTAGGGAGCTTCCTTTCCCAAAGAGAAAACCAGCCAAAAACAACAGGATTATAGGAAATCTTTTGACACATTATTAAAGCCACGAAATGGACACCTGAAGTTCTATACTCTTTTTACTCTAACTTGGCCTAAAATTGACATCTCTCCATCATGAATTCTCAATTGTAGCAATGGATTAATACTAGAATATGATGCTAGTCACGAAGAAGTGCCATGGGAAGGATGTAGAGCTGTAGTATAGTCATATGCTGCTATCGAGCTATGTGAAATGAGCTGCAAAAGGACGAAAATCTGGGCCAAGTTAGAGTGAAAAGAGTATAGGGGGTTCAAGTTACTCCAATGGGATAAGGATCATGTTAAGTCATTCTAATTGGATAAGTTCCTGTGTGTGTGTGTGTGTGTGTGTGTGTGTGTGTGTGTGTGTGTGTGTGTGTGTGTGTGTGTGTGTGTGTGTGTGTGTGTGTGTGTGTGGTGTGTGTTTTATTCATTTTTACAGCTTTTTTGATATTGTTAGTGTGTTTGACGACAAAGAGGAAAATATTTACGTGCAACACATGGAAGTGAAATGACAAGGAAGTGGTGTTGGGGAGCTTCCTTAACTGATGGAAATGCTGGCCTAATCAAAGATGATAAAGGAAATGAAAAGCTTGGACGAGGGAAGGTGAAAATGAGAGAGTAAAACAAGATGGAAAGACAGGAAGCCAAGAAAAAGGAATGATGAGTTAAGAAGTGAGTCATGCGATTAACAGGAAAGAAGGAAGTGTGGAGGAAGTAACTCGGAGATGATGTAGGAAGGAAGGGAGGAAAGAAGGAAATGAGGGAGGCAAACGAAGGATGGAAGGAGAAGGGAGGGGATGGTGGTAAAGGGATAAGACAGGGAGAAGAGAGGAAATGAAAGGAGGGAGACATGGGTAGGGGAGGAAGGCAGTGGATGGCGAGTGAAGGAAGAGGAGTAGAGGAAGGGAAAGGAAGGGGAGGAGTCAGAGGCAAAGGGAGGAGAGGGAAGGGAGAGACGGAAGGGTAGGGAGGCAAAGGGAGAGGACGGGAGAGGAGGGAAGGAAGGAGGAGGAAACTGGGGCGTGACTAGAGGGAAGTGGGAGAAACGAACTGAAAATGCTTCATCCCTTTATAAGACTCTATATCCTGAGGCCCTACGACTCACTCTCGTCTGGGGTTAACTAGAAGAAATACTAGAGCTGGCCCGACCATGAGGGGGGTAAATAGTGACAGTATATTAACTCCTTGAAGCTCCTATGACTCACTAAATTAAGTAAAATCATTTGGCTCTAATTGGAATAAGATTACTAGAGTCTTCCTGACGATGAGAGGGCTAACAGGTGTATAGAATTGGCAGGATTTGGCTTAAGCGAGGTACGCAACTTAACAATCTATTGCCAGACGACACCATCCCGTAAGGGGTGGCTATAAAACAAATCGCCCCCATGTCGCCCTTTCCCCCGCCATTTCACTGCCCTGCTCCCAGCTCACACCCCCCTCTCTCATATAACTCTCCACTCCGTCCCTCCATCTCAGCCGTATACCATGCATTTAAATCGGCCTGGAATATTTAAACCTTCTCCCTGCTAGCACTTCTCTCTGCTGAATAAAGTTGTCTGAAAAATAAATAAAGTAACACAATAAAACGAAAAGTGTAAATCTATTGCAGTGAAAGATATACGTATACGAGGAAGCGAAAGAGACTGATATGACTGATTAAAACTCTGTCGACATTAACACGGTACGGTCAACACAAGCAAGAACATTAGAGCGTTATAAGGAAAATAAATCGCCAAGGAAGAGATTTTACGAAGCTACCTGTAACATCGAAAACGCCTTGTTGTTTTCCGTCTCCCATCATCCACTGTGCAGCAGTGCGTAAAAATTCATCAACAATCCTTCATCAGCTTTCTGTGCTGCCTTTGACACTTCTCACTTCGTCCCACACCACAGAGAGTGTCCTTCCTTCACCCTCTCTGTTGCTTTCCTTCATGTATTCTCTTGCTTTCCTTTATAATTCTGTTTTTTTCTAGGTTCTTCCAATTGCTGTCACGTCGGAATTGTTTATGTAAAGGCGGAGAAATGTAAGGAAAATTTTGCTTATTGACTCTGAATCTACATAAAAACACTTTTCTTTCTACTGATCGCTCGTTATGGAAAAAATATGGAGAGAGAGAGAGAGAGAGAGAGAGAGAGAGAGAGAGAGAGGCACGGCTATGCACCCTTCCCATCACAAAGCGCCTACCCAAGCATTTCACCCTCCCCCTCCCCATCCCCCTCCCTCCTCTTTACTCCCCTTCCCCTTCTCCCTACCCCAATCTCTCTTTTTAACTTCTATCCCTCACCCTTCCCCTCCCCTTCCTTCCTTACCCAGCCTTCCCCTTCCCCTTTTCTCCCCCTCATTACACCCCTCCCCATCTCCCATTCTTCATCTCTATCTTTAATTTCAGTCCTTCCCCCTTTCTCTCCCCACTTCCCCCCTCCTTTTCCTCCTCCTCCCCTCACTCTCTCCCTTCTTCTCCCCTTCCCCTCCCCCTCGTCCTACACCCTTGTGCTTAGTGTTGCCTGTGCGTGCGTTTTTTTGGTCTTTGTTCCCGATGATTAGTGTGTGTGTGTGTGTGTGTGTGTGTGTGTGTGTGTGTGTGTGTGTGTGTGTGTGTGTGTGTGTGTGTGTGTGTGTGTGTGTGTGTGTGTGTGTGTGTGTGTGCTGGTATGTGCTGTGTACGTCTAATTCCCTGCCATAGTAAGCACATCAGGTTGCAAGCATTTGACGATATATTTATTTATGTCTCTCTATCTATCGATCTATCTGTCTATCTATCTGTTTACTTATTGAAAAGCTTATAAATATTTCGACGTGGACTGATGTAGACTCGTTTCCTATTCTCATGTATTTGTAAACTTTTTTTTTTATGCAAGAAAGAAGGAACCAAAGGCCAGGAGCCAGCAAGATTGTTCGCTCCAAGAAAAAATAAAAACAAGATAACAGGAAGCCCAAATCAAGATCCGTTCCTTTCGAGATGCCTGGACACACTGCGTTTGAAAGACTGGAGGTCATAGGCAGTAGGAAATACGGACTGAAGGAGACAGTTCCAGAGTTGACCTGCCTATATGAACACGGCATGAAAATTATATCGCATACGTAGACCAGATGCACATATACTTTTGCCTATACTCCTATTACTCTAACTTGGCCTAAAATTGCCATCTCTCCCTCTTGAATACTGAGTTGTAGCAATAGACTAACACTGGAATATGTTGCTAGTCACGAAGAAGTGCTGTGAGAAGCATGCAGAGATGTTGAGGTGTTGTATTACCCTTCTCCTCCACCGAGCTACGTGAAATAAGCCGAGAAAGGACGAAAATCTGGGCCAAGTTAAGGTGAAAGGAGTGTACCATTTGCGTGTTTATATATTACGCAGGCTGCATTCCGACTGAGGCTTGTTTTTCTTCTGTGTTTTTTTCGGTGTTTGTTTGCGTTCTGGCTTTGTTTGTTAATGTGTGTTTGGCGTGCGTGGGTAAGCGTGTTTGTTTTTAGGGCACCGGAAGCTCTGAATTGAGGCCAGAATTAAGAGTTCCTGGTAAACTTGAAGGAGGAAGAGAAGGAGGAGAGGGAGGAGGAGGAGGCAAAGGGGGAATGGGGAAGGTTTGAGAGAGAGAGAGAGAGAGAGAGAGAGAGAGAGAGAGGAGGGAAAAGGGAGTATAGGAATGAGAGTCACAGAGCGAAGGACAAGGAATAAAAAAACTGAGAGGGAAGAATAACACAGAAGGATAGGGGTAGGTGGTGGCCAATTGGTTAGAGAAATGATGTGGTGTTGAGAGGACGCGAGGCTGATCTTACATTGGGGCGAGAACACTGGAATTTCGATATAGCAGACTTTACAAATCATCCCAAAGCAGACACACCATCATGTCATAAAGCCTCCCCCTCCAACACCAAAATCCAAATTCTGTGATATCCCTGGTATGTATTTCCTATGGACGGTGGGTAGTAGTGCCAAAGTGGTGGCATGTGAGGGTTTGCGTTACGTAGGACGATTGCTGGGCATCAGGGAACGGGTTGTCTAGTCTATGGTCAGATTCGGATGCATAGGAAGGAGAGGAAATTATAAACTTCTTGCCCATACCTTCCTACTTCCTTGAGACCCCACAAGACATAGTGAAACTCGTATTCTCGTCGGTTGATGATTCGTAGCACCTTTTCCTATGCGATTTATTTTGTTTATTACACCTTATTGCCCTCTTCCGTGTTATATAAATCCTTCCAATATCGCAATACTCGGCATACTTAAAGTACAAAAGGATATTAACCACCAATACCCAAAAATAAATCGCTAAGGAAGAGGTGTTAGCGAGCCCCTTTTTCCCTTTAATTTTTTATGTCCACACGATTTTGTTTATTTGTTATTTAGAAGCTTAGAAACAACCTCCATTACCTTTTCGATACATAAAGTCTCCCCCCGAAGCTGAAGGGAAATCGCATGGAGATATCGCGAATACATCGATGTCTTCGCGATATCGGCAAGACATGTCACCCGGAGTCTAGGGGTTAAGCTTACTTGGCATTTACGCTCCCCTCTTCCCACACCTGCCCTGTAACTGCCTTCACCCCATCCCTCCACAGTCTCAGCTTACCAAATAGTCCACGTCTCCTTCTATAAACCTCTAACAGGATCCCTCAGTCTTTTTAGCTTTCATATTTTACATGGTGGTCAGCATTTAGCAGTAGTAGTTGTAGTAGTAGTGGTGGTAGTGACAGAATTAGTAGTAGCAGTAGTAGTAGTAATAGTAGTAGTACTAGTGGTGGTGATGGCGGTAGTCTGTTTGGCCAAGCAGACCCATCGACTGGAGGCAAGTAACCCCTATCGATGTTCTCTTGCAGTAGACAGTGTCTCGCCACAGCGATGTGTGGGAAGAATGTGAAGATTTGGTCCCTGGATGGACACCGCATTTGCATCTCCGCCAAGTTAACAGGGGCACCATAGTAGGCTCCATATCAATCTGTTATTTCGGTATATGGTCACCACCCAGGGTTGTAATTGATTTCCTGGGTTACGGGAAATCATTAGGCTTGTCACTCACTATAGAGTCACCTGGAGAGGAAGTAGGCAGCACCACATCAAGTGAATGGACGAAGGCCGCCATCACCTACGACCACCAGCATTTAAGAAAAGGGCAGTCCAATATTTTTTTCATTAATCAGTAAGGCGAAATTAAAACAGAAACGAACTGGAAAACATACCTTGTTGTCTGTACTAGCAAAAGGCAAAGATTATTCTTCTTGTGACTGTCAGAAAAAGCATTGTTGTTGTTATTATTATCGTTAGTGTTGTTGTTTTCCCAGGCTCGTTTAAACCTGAACCCGGTGAACTGCAGGCTGAAGTAATGTGACGGCTCAAAAAACAGGGGGTTCAGACTACCCAGAAACCCCTTCTGGATCCGCCGCTCTTTCCCTGTCGTACCTGCCTTTAAAAAACTTCCGGATTTCTGTAACGGATTTTCGAAAACTTGTCAAAATTTTCCTTTTCCTAAACGCCCATATCCTCAGCTCCTCTTCATTCATTTTCCCCCCACACTTCCTCGATTCATGCAAGTTTCTCAGCGTAATCCTTCTCTCCTGATATTCTCTGCGTCGTCTTCTCACTCATCATCCTTACCTTTAGTTTCCCGCAATAAGTTAGGTCAAGGTAGGATCCAGAGAACAAGGAAAAAGAAGGCAAGAAGGACGCCTATCAACAGCATGCTTAGGAAATGGAGAAGACACTAATTCACACACTAATCAAGCCCCTGGAATCCTGTCCCCTACCTTACAGACCTGACCATCTGCACATTAATCGGTTTGGGATATTTACTTATAGATGCGTTACACAATAATCGCCATATTTTTAACCTTATTGCGGATTCCTGGCTCTAACTTACAATTCTTATTATCTGTACGTATTTTTTGCTTATTATTATGTACTGTATAGATGCGGTTCACAATACCTGCCAGATTTATAAGATAAGGCTATTATCTATAAAATCCTCACAGCTTATCATCATCTCGTTCATTCCTTCCAAGCAGTCTATGATATCTCAGCTCCGTTCAGAGTCTCTTGCAATTTTAAGTCTAGCTAAAAACTCCATCAACCCTCGCAAATTTAACAACACGCTCTCTAATCCCTTCTGTTTTCGTATTCATATTATTTTCTAACTTTCAATTGTTTTTTTCACACCCTTTCTTACTCTTTCCCCTACCTTTTTCCAACACACACACACACACACACACACACACACACACACACACACACACACACACACACACACCTCTACACCCTCCCCTCACACATCCACACCCACATCTCCTCACCCTCCCCTCACACATCCACACCCACACCTCCACACCCTCCCCCAATCGCGTGCAGTGGCCAGGCAGTCGTGTATCGCCCGGGAACCGTAAAACTGATGAGGAGTTTGGACCCATTGTGGCGCGAACATGACGTGTGTAATTGTCCTCCTCGCTCTGCCAAGTCCGTGTCATTTCTTTTGGGGAAATGTGGAGGCGGGTGAATGCAAGGCAGGAGCGGCGTGGAGGCATTACCCCGCTTGCTCCTTCATGTCCCCCTCGCCTAATTGATACGGGATCACGTGAATATTGAATCTGGTTTCTTCCCTCCCCTTTCTCCCGTCCACCTTACCCCTACGCACACGGCTGGTCCAAGGTACGGACGTGAGGTGAACTGGGGTCTGGAGAAATGGTGTAGAATATGTTTGATGCACACACACACACACACACACACACACACACACACACACACACACACACAGGATCGGTTTCAATGTGTAAAATCAAATAAGAACAGCTAAATCATTTACTTGAATCATGATCTGTGTTGAGTCAGTATGGCAAAATCTCAGAAACTCTCATAAGACTCTACATTTAATTTAAGGAATACAAATGTGCCTTTTCTGATCTTAATGCAAGAAATCTTCATCTCCGCTGCCAAAGGTGAGAGAGGGTTATGAATTCACACAGATTTGTTTGTGTTTTTCTGTCTGTATGTTTGTGTATGTCCAGGATGACGGTATCTCAAAAAAACTCGCAGACTGACTCACAGAAACTTGGTGTCAGCCTTCAGAAGAAAATTAATATGTGCAAATCTTTATAATGATTCCATGATCCTCTTTATGCACTTCATGTCTGACTGATTGATTTATGAATAGTTTAAATGCCTGTTCCTGGATTTTCACGAAAGGGAGTGACTGCGTTTCATACCAAGTTTCGCCTGCTAAAATTTTCAATGAAGGTCCCTTGAATCTCTTTCTGCATTTAACACGCCCTCGTTGCAAATAAATACATACAGGATATACATATACAGTACATCTAGAGCTGTCTATCTCTCTACCTGTGTGTGTGTGTGTGTGTGTGTGTGTGTGTGTGTGTGTGTGTGTGTGTGTGTGTGTATAATAGCGACAGGTTAATACATCTAGATCTGTCTATCTCTCTACCTGTGTGTGTGTGTGTGTGTGTGTGTGTGTGTGTGTGTGTGTGTGTGTTGTGTTGTGTGTGTGTGTGTGTGTGTGTGTGTGTGTGTGTGTGTGTGTGTGTGTGTGTGTGTGTGTGTGTGTGTGTATAATAGCGACAGGTTAACTCATATGTTGTACTGACGGCGCTTGTGGTTTTCCAGTACCCAAAATTCGACTATGAAACATTACTGACAACAAATAACCCGTCTCAATCGTACAGAAGGTATCTGGTGGGTTTTCATTCGACTCAGAGCAACCAGCCAGAGTCAAAGGGTTAGCCTACACCAGATCAAAAATTTCACTTTTAAAACACACCATTGATGTTGTCTTCTTATGCAACAGTTTAAAAAAAGAAAAGTTATCAGTTCCCGGTCGTAACTATTTTTCTTTTGCGGGAAGGAGAAAGAAAACATCAGAGCCAGGACGTAAGAATCATGAGGCAGATTCGCAGATAATCTTAGAATCAATGCCCAGTCCTAACAGAGATGTATTTTAGCAGGAAAACTAGGATATGAGCGTGCAGAATTTTTCCATATCTTTCTTCTTCCTACAGTAGATAATTCTTGATGGTACGTTTGCTATACCCTTTTTACTCTAACCTGGCCTAAAACTGCCATCTCTCTCTCTCTCATAAACACTGAGTTGTAACAATAAATCTAGAATACCATGCTAGTCACGAAGAAGTGCTATGGAAAAGATGTGGTGCTCTAGTGCTGGCTTTTTTCTGCCATTAAGCCACGTGAAATAAGCTGAAGTAGGACGAAAATCTGGGCCATGTTAAGGTGAAAAGAGTATAGTGAATCTGATCCCAGGCAATTATCGAGGCTTTAAAACCAGCCATAATAAGGGTGCGTTGAGGACAGACTTTGAATGGACGAACCGGATCCTAAAAATCTGGGGGCAAGTGCAAGAAATATTAAAAATACTTCAAAAAAAAAAAAAAGTATTGACTATTAATAAAGTGGAGACAACAAATGAAAAAAAAAAAATGATGAAAAGCTGGGGAAGTGTGTAAGGAATGAGAATGAAGGAGACCAGAATAAGACTTGAATGGAGTGAAGGAATGTCTAGGGAAAACTTGGGAATATTTCGAGAATGTTAGGGAAAGCTGAAAATATCTACAGTACATGTGTGAAAGGAATATATCAAAACTACAGAGAGTGAGGGACTGTTAGAAATTTATGAGATGTGAAGGAGGTGGGGTATCTTGGGTAAGATGACACTGTAGAAGGATAGGGTGAAGGCAGTTACGGGTGTGTGTGGGAAAAAGGGAGTGTAAATGTCAAGTCAGCTTATGGGAACTGACAGAATGTGAGGGACAGTTATACCCGCCGCCAGGCAACTTGTCTTTAAAGCCCCGCCTCCCCTCACCCACTCTCGGGCTGGTGGGTGAGGGGAGGCGGGGCCACTTCGGGATAGGGGCGGAGCTTAAAAGACAAGTTAGACGGCAGTGAGTATAGGAGTCATAATATGATGTGTAGGAGAGCCTGAAGGTTTGGACAGGAAGCTTGGGAGTGGATATGAAGTGTGAAGAACGAGTATGTGGTCCTTATCATACTGTGGTAAAATTTGAGCATAGGCCTATACTGTAAGTAGTACAGGAGGCTTCGCAACACCTTTTCCATAGTGATTTAGTCTTCAGTTTGCACCATAACATCCCTTGTATGTTATATAACATCGCTTTAATATCAACACTGCTTGCAACTGTAAAGTACATGAGAATATTAGGGAATCATGAGAAGAATAAATAGCTAAGAAAGAAGGTTACGATATCTTCAATGCCAATTCGAACACGATCCATATTCAAGGACAAAAATTGGAATAAGAATACTCCGTTTCGTCTCGGCCTTTTTTCTGGTATAGCGTTTCTCGTTGTCACCTTCATCATGTATTCCACCGGGAAAAGGACTGAATCGGAGTGCTCTTGTGCCAGCTTTAATAATTTACGCAAGAATAATCCGATTTCATCCTTTCTGTGACAAAACCATAATTCTTAGTCAAAAGTTAGACCTCGCTGGAAGTATGAGGGTATAATTCAAGTGTGTCATGACTTTTGGTCCACTCTGTTTGTGTGTGACTTACATGCGTCCACAAATTACCCGCAGTGCCTCATAAAAAATAAATAAATAAATCGGTGGTGCCTTAGTGATTTTCTTTAACCCCCTGATTGCGATGGGTTGCTGCGTTGAATGAAAATCGACTCAGCGCCTAGATGCACGAATTGCAACTTGTTTATGCTGCAAGAGAGGCTATCGTTCCGTCGTTCAACACAGCACAATACTCACCACGACACTGTGCATACGGTGTGATGGCAGAACAGCTTGGTTGGATTAGCAGAATGTTCATATGCTCTCTCTCTCTCTCTCTCTCTCTCTCTCTCAGCGTGTCTTCCTATCACTGCAAAAGGGAGGTTATCGTATTTCTTGCACTAGCACTCATGTATTTCAATTTTCTTCGCACACACACACACACACACACACACACACACACACACACACACACACACACACACACACACACACACACACTTTTTTTTTCAAGGATGAGGTAATACTGCCTACGAATTCCCTTCATCTTCAGTGTTGAGATGTAAAAATAGATTAGCACTAGAATATGATAATAGTCACGAAGAAGTGCTACAAAAAAGACAGTGGAGCTTTAGTATTGTCTTTTCCGACCACTAAGCAACGTAAAATA
>NC_137008.1:2845458-2860458 GCF_032717465.1 Coenobita brevimanus | reverse complement strand
CTTCAACATCGACATCATTTCTATCAGTAACTTACAAGAGTGAAGAGCAAATCCCGTATCACCATTTATGAAGCACTGGATCCCGAGACAAGGCAAAGGTAGTCCTGTATAATTAACCTGTTTCACCTGAGTCGTTTATCTCCTTTTCCTGTTGTCTTCACAGTTTCTTCAAATCAGGAGATGCACGAGATGAATTATATATATATTTTTTTTAAATCCTAACATGACCTAAAATTACCACCTCTCCATCTTCAACAGTGAGTGGCAGGAATGGACTAACACTGGAATATAGTGTTAATCACGAAGAAGTGCTGTGGAAGAGAGGGGCACCCATAGTATTGTTTTTCCCTGCCACTGAGCTACGTGAAATAAGCTGCAAGGGGAAATAATTAGGGCCAGAATAGTGTAATAAGGGTATCCCAAGACTGCACCCGCTTTACTGGGGTTGATCCTTCCTTAGGTGAATAAAATCATCTTGAAGTCTAATAATAAACTAAGAATACCTCAAGACGTAAGGTGTATACAGCCTGCCTTCTCCTCCTTTAGCATTTATATAAGTGGGAAGCCTTCATTCATTTCTGAGGTCACTGCTTCGTTTAGCATATCTGTCTATCTGTCTCTCTATAGCCCGACGCCCTAATCCCGCGAAGGGTGGCCGCAGACAAAACGCCTCCAAATCGCTCTGTCACCCACCATTTGACTGCCCTCCCCCCAGCTCACTCACTGGTACGAAATTTTGGCTCAACTGGCGCTAAGAATAACAGTAATAAAGATGGATATTTCCTAACTGGTTGATAAGTGGAATAATTTTACTACTAACACTTATAAAAATCAAGAATGGAAAAATAAAATAAAATAAAATAAGAAGTAAACGTATTGAATGATAAATATTGTGAAATTTTCTGTGTTTCCTACTTTGAAAGTCGCTGATGAAAGTCCTCAGATTAAAATAATAATAATAATAATAATAATAGCCTAGTAGTAGTAGTAGCAGTAATAATAATAATAATAATAATAATAATGATGATGACGATGATGATAATAATAGCAGTAGTAGCAGTAGTAATACTAGTAGCGACAGTTGTAGTAGTAGTAGTAGTAGTAATAATAATAATAATAATAATAATAACAGTAGTAGTAGTAGCAGTAGTAGTAATAATAATAAAAATCATCATCATCATCATCATCATAATCAACCGCTTCTTTCAACGCTATACCCATACGATCGACTGGGGGCCTCACAGACTTAGGAAATGAAGTGACACGAACATTTTAGCAATTCCAGAGAAACCACACACCCATCCAAGCGCTCTCCTAATTTAGCGTTCGTTTCCACATTCTTTGTTTGATTTCGGTGTCCCCAAAATTTCGGACTGAATGAGCGTACGTCTAGAATCAGGGAACATCTTACGAAATAATAGACGTAAAATTTGTCCCTGTACAATTGAGATAAGAAACACATAATTAAGAATAAATGGTACGTCTATCTATCTATCTATCTCTCTATTGCCAGACGCCATAATCCCGTAAGGGGTGGCCATTTGACTTTGAGTTATTTGTTTTACGGGGAGGGGCACTAACCCTCCACCAACCCACTTGTTGACACGTAGGGAGCACGTATGGTTTGGTTATATGGTTACCACCCAGCGTTGTAAATGGTTTCTTGGTTTACAGGAAACCATTTGGCTTGTCACTCAATGTAAAGACACTTGTAAAGGAAAGAAAAGCATTAAGTAGTGACAGGAAAGATGGGAGAAATAGGAAGAGAGGAGGACAGGCACAGAAAAAGAATGATACAGGTTAAGGAAGAAGTAGGCAGGAATACATCAAGTGAGTGGATGGATGATGGTCACCACCACCTACCACTAAAGGAAAAGTGAGGCGGTGAATTATAAGCCGAATTTCTATACTCATTTCACTCTAACTTGGCCTAATATCACCGTCTCTCTTGAATATTAATTTCTAACGACAGATTAACACTAGAATTACTGCGCTAGTCAGAAGTGCTATTTAATATGAAGCATAGCCTTATCTTGTTGTTACTTTATCAATTGCAAAAGGACGAAAATCTTGGCCAAGTTAAAGGAAAAGGAGTATAGCTGGCCTTTGAAATTTCTTAAGTGCCAAAAATCAGAGCACAGAACTCCCCAAGACGCGATCAAACACTTACCTTTACAACCTTCGTCTTTACATTTTGAAACAGTGAGCGAAGCGAGTGAAAAAAATCCTCCACTAACTGTACAATTATTTAATGAGTATGGCATTAAGAAAGGAATTTGAGGGACGTATAGAGTGAGCGATTCATTTAGAGACAGTCCCTTAAAGAAAGAAAATAAAGTGAGCGATTCATTTAGAGATATTCCCTTAAAGAATAATATAAAGTGAGCGATTAATTTAGAGATATTCCCTTAAAGAAAATAAAGTGAGCGATTCATTTAGAGATATTCCCTTAAAGAAAATAAAATGAGAGATTCATTTAGAGATATTCCTTAAATAAAATAAAGTGAGAGATTCATTTAGAGATATTCCCTTAAAGAAAATAAAGTGAGAGATACATTTAGAGATATTCCCTTAAAGAAAATAAAGTAAGCGATACATTTAGAAACAGTCCCTTAAAGAAAAGAAAAAGATATGCAACAGCGCTCCCTATGAAGCCATTAATCCCCTGTGTAAAGCTATTTTTGATCGTGTACTTCACAGCTGCTAATCTCTTGAAATTCAGCAGCGCAGAATGAAATAATGAAAGACGAAGGGTTTTCAGATCGCAAAATAAATCGCTGACTGGAAATACTTAGGGTATAAACATGAAATACTCGTTATAGTTATACAATGCGGAGGATCAATCGCTAAATGGAAATAGTTGAGATTTCTTGTGTGCTTTCCGGACGGCTTTGCTTAGCGTTATCGGTGTCTATCCTGCATTATTTATTATTTCCTACTCCCACTGCCACACTCGCGCCCACACCAGCAGACTGATTATCGCTCCTCTTCCGTTCCCCTTCGTGATTTCTTGCATATGCCAGTTCAGTTAAGCTTTATGTGTGTCTATCCTGCCTTATTTATCTATTTCCTACTCCCACAGCCACACCCACACCCACACCCACACCAGAAGACTGAGCGCTCCCCACAACACATCACCGCCGGCAGTTACTAGAGAAGTGCTATTTACAAACTATCCCTATGTCAGAGATGTAAAAAAAATTCACAGCATTTACATTTGATACTCGCAGTACTCTTAAATGGGTAACTTGTAAATCTGTCTTATATGGGGCATTGAAGTAGTATCGTATCGTTTATAAAGGCTTCAGTTTGCTTGCATGCGTCGGCCTTGTCTCCTAATGGCGGCTCCCTACGCTGCTCGATCTCTGGCAGCCATCGTATTCAGTCCCTTATCCCTGAGGTCACAGTTTAATAGATAATTGCCTTGTAACTTACTGTGTACTTAACTATTAAAACGGTTACACACACACACACACACACACACACACACACACACACACACACACACAAAGCGCCATAAAACGAGTGCTTACTGTACAAACACATTTCATTTAGCGCCTTGTTTTAATGAGACAATATGGCCGCTTTAGATATGGCCCACGGGAACGACGAGCGCTTATGTCCTGAAGCCGTAACACACTTTCCTCAGCGATTCATTCCTCAACGACACTCATTATCCTGTTGAATATGTTGCAAACATGTTGATACTGAAGCAATATAACATAATAATAGAATGTTGATGTCCAATATAAAAAAAAAAAATGAATCGCTCTGGAATGGGTGTTAAGAAGCTTCCTGTGTCACCTTGAATATACCCTTCGAAATTACAATAGTTAAAAAAAAAAAAAAAAAAGTAGATTTGATTTTGATGCTTCGTCGTAAATGAAAATTTTTGTTTGCGTTTTTTTCCAGTGTTTTCTTTTTTCCTTTTTTTACAGATGATGACCAGAGGCAGGAAAAACAAATAAGAAAATCCATTCACCAGATTACAGGTGTCCTTCATTCACACACACACACACACACACACACACACACACACACACACACACAAACAAACTTACTAACCCACTGCATCTTCCCATCTTTCTTTTCCTTCATTGTTAGTGCATCATCACTCTTTACCCCTTGTATTTCTTCCTCAGTCGTAAATATCAATCCACTTCAGCAGTTCTTTATTTATGCTCGTCCTCATTTCTCTGCCAGTAAAGGAATTCTCTCCCCGCCTGCCTCTCCCTCCCACCAACAAACGGACGTAATATTACAGTGATAAAACAAGAGTATCCCCACAAAGAATTAAGATATGATATTAAAAACAGAATGAAAATAGTGTCATGAAAATCCCACAAGGTTCATGAAAACAGGTACTTTCTGATGACATTTTTTACTCATTACATTCTTAAAATCTTAAAACTCAAATCAAGGAAATCTAATAGTTCCTAGCTCAAAAGTCTCTGGCTTATTTTACAAACTAGCGGAATCCCAAAGCCAAATTTACAGTCACGCTATATTGTCTCTCTTCTACTGCGGTATGAACAAAATTCGTAGATACATTTAATATAATTTTTTTCTCACTTCATTTTGAGCCAAGTACTTCTATCTACCTATCTATCTATTGCTAGACACCATAATCCCGTAAGGGGTGGCCATTTGACTTTGAGTTATTTGTTTTACGGGGAGGGGCACTAACCCTCCACCAACCCACTTGCTGACACGTAGGGTATTTGCTTTATCAAATTACAAGCAAGCGATATAGTTTTATAATTGCTTACTTCTTCATTTGACGCGTTGGATTTAACTGGGACTAAAATTTTCAGGCGTTCAGTTTCATCTACTGTTATTGCAAGTTTGGGTCATAACCATTATTTTAACTCTGCTTTTAAGAATTTTGCGGCCTCCGTGTACAAAAATTTCACCCGCAGTCTCGCTTAAATTTCAGAATATAGCGAAATTATTAATGCTAAAACAGACGAAGGGGTCACTGGAATTAGACATGATTTTTCTCCTCCATATGAGATTTTATATTTTGATTTCAAACTATACGGTAACGCGTATTCCATGGCCCTTATTGTTACGCCGCCATGATCTTTTTTGTGTAATCAATCAATCAATCAATCAATCAATGACACTATTATCCTCCTCTCCTTGTGCAGTGGTTATAGTGAATACCAGGAACGGTGTACTTACGTGGTTGTGATGAAGAGTGTCGCGTTGTTTTGTCAGTGCCGCCCAGGTGTCATCCGCGGTCAAGGTGGGTAGCCTGCCTCGCGTTTACCTGAGGGAACGGTTCACGTAGAGAGGAAGTTCACGTAGGAGGTTCACAAAAACAGGAGGTTTGCGGAGACAGAAGGTTCACAGAGATAGTAAACTGACGGAATTAGGAAGTTGACGGAGATAGAAAGATGACGGAGACAGGATGATGACGGAGATGGGAAGCTGACGGAGAGGAAGCTGGAGGAGATGAAGCTGACGGAGGTAGGAAGTTTGACGGAGACAGGAAGGTGACGGAGATTGGAAATTGACGGAGATGGGAAATTGACGGAGATGAAGTTGATGAAGATAGGAAGCTGACGAAGATAGTAATTGACGAAGATGGGAAACTGACGGAGAAAGGAAGTTGACGGAGATAAGAAATTGACGGAGATAGGAAGTTGATGAAGAGGAAGTTGGCGGAGAGGAAGATGACGGAAATAGGACGCTGACGGAGAAACTGACGGAGAAGGAGGTTTAAGAGGGTGGAAAGCTCAGCGTCCCAGGGGCTTGGCTAATGGCGGAGTCTCGCTAACACTTGATGGTGGGATTTCGTGTGGATTTTTAACTTGATTCTGGCGATGTCTTAAGTACCTGAAAGGGCTGTGAAAAACGTCGCTGAGGTCGTAGCAAATGTAACACTTTCGGTGGATTTAGTAGTTGTAAGATCCCGTTTTGTTTATCAACTCCTATGGCACTTTTGTTAATGTCTCGCTGCAATACACAAGCACGAAATCTCTTTTTGAAATTTCTTCTCTTATATCCAACTAATGAGAGACGGAATCAGGTGAAATACTGAATCAAACACGCACTCTCTTCACGCTGCAGGATGACAAGAACGAGGATAGTAGCCGGATTTCAAGCGAGACAACTTACACCACACAGTTTCAACACCCGAATTTCTGCTTCTTTTTTTTTTTTTTCCCTGTTTTTTCTTCACTTTGCGTGGACACTATGGGCGTCTCGATCAGTTGTAACACCACCCCGAGTTTCACGGACGTATAATTTTAACTAAGTGCGGGAAGGTGTTAATGGGCCTCTAATTAACGGTACTCAATTTTAATACACCTGGAAGACTAGGAGATGGTGATAATGGTTTCCACTTCAGCACCACGATAAGAAAGTCAAATTTCCTTTATCTTTTCACCACGTATTTCAAGATTTCAACAACTAGGGGGCTGCCTTCTTCACGATCTTAATTAATTCGGATCACAAACAGATCGGTGATGCCTCATTCACTGTACGCCGATACCTTGCTGTACTGTGAAGACTTTATGGTGCAACAATGGCGTCAAGAGTTGGGTTCTGGCTTCCCCTTCTCGATATCTGGTTAAAATAATACAGACCACAGACAGAACAGTGACGCCTCTTTCACTAGGCGGCGATACCGTGCCGTACCGTGAAGGCCGTATGGTGCCGCAAAGACTATGGTGCCGTGAAGACTCAATGGCACTCCTCCTGGGCACTACCACGCCTCAGTCCGCGATGAAGACGTCAAGTAAATCTCAACTGCCAAGTGGGAGGAGCTTGAGTATCAGTTAGAGTGGAGTTTCAGCTTCTATCGCTCGCCTGTGTTTCCTCCTACGTTGATATTCGCCGCATTTTCCTCTGTTGCAACGGAGGCATGTCTTTTTCCCCACAGCCTTCAGGAACTACTTACGTCAGCCCATTTCTACCTCCCTGCAGTTCAAAATGACGAGGAGGAAGGCTAAATCAAAAGGCTACATGGACGAATGATACTGGGAATGGGCGTGGGTGGTGAGAGGCTTGCGAGATGGTCATTGGCTGGGGAGGTGTGTGCTAATAGGCTCTCACTCACCACCCACTGACACTAGCCAATGGAGAGACGGGAGGGGAGGGGCCTCGTCGATGAAGCTCGCCTTGCTCTCTCGTAATGCATTAGGGGGGTAAGTAAGGCATATTAATGGGATGATGATGATGACTAATTCTTACACATAAATCCAAATGTCAGTAACACCCAGGGAAATGGACCGACTTTACCACAGTGTTCATCATCATCACCATCATCATCATCATCATCATCAAATTGACTTTTTTTTTCGCCTACTGATGGAGAGAGGTAGGATCCACAAAAGCACAAAATGAGACAATTCGGAAGCCTGGCCAGAGAAAGAGATCAAACACTCATTCACAGACATTCATGGATGTACCTTATTTACAGAAGATGAAATGCCTCCTGGCAAGAAATATGGTGACAAATACGTGGTTTCTTGGAGACGAACGCTTGATTGCCATAAATTTTAGACCCTTTTGGTTTCAGTGTCCTGCGGAGCTAACAAGAGGGGAAAAAATCAGCCAACTGCTACCATAATCCGTAACATAAGAGCAGTTGTTTATTTCCTGATATTCCGGAAGCCAGAGAAAGCATGATAAACGTCGGAAGAAAAAGATACTAAAAAAAATAAATAAATAAAAAAAGGATTCCAATCATCTCCTAATGATCTTTCACATGACACACATCTTGGCTCGTATTCCCATTAAGGAAGCTCCCTAGCACCTCTTCCTTAGCTATTTATTTTTGGATATGGCTGGTTGATGTATTTCTGTTCCTTATTTATGCAGAGTTTGGCGATTTTAGAGGGACTTATATAACAAAGGAACTTGCCTGAATAATGGATTTCCAGTGCCAGATCTCAAAGACCATATGGCGAGTCAAAGCAAAAATATATGACTAGCAAAGGAGTAGAAACGGGAAAGAGGATGCAGAAATGGTCTTGTCGTTGAATTGGTCTTGGCGTTGAATTGGTCTTGGCGTTGAAGCGGTCTTGGCATTGAATTGGTCTTGGCGTTGAAGCGGTCTTGGCGTTGAAGTGGTCTTGGCATTGAAGTGGTCTTGGCATTGAAGTGGTCTTGGTGTTGAAGTGGTCTTGGCATTGAAGTGGTCTTGGCATTGAAGTGGTCTTGGTGTTGAAGTGGTCTTGGCGTTGAAGTGGACTTGGCGTTGAAACAGTTTTGGCGTTGAAGTGGTCTTGGCGATGAAGCGGTTTGAGTGGTCGGTTGGTTGAAAGACATGACCCAAGAAACTAAGAAGGGTCGATGTCAGCTGGAGGTCCTCAAGCTATTCATGTCAAGAAACCAAATGTCTTGTCTGATACGAGGAGAGGGAAAACAGAGAACGTAAGAAACACGGAAATATCAAGAAGGGAGGTAGGCCAGAGAAGAAGCGGACAGTAGGGAAAGGAAGGCTTGAGACACAAAAGGCCCCATTTAGTCGCTTCTTACGACAAGCAGGGATACTGAGGAAGTGTTCTTTCCCTCCTCAATGGTGTAATACAGAAGAGGACAGTTAGGTGTGATAAAGATAATAAATCGCTTAGTAAAAGGTCTTAGGGAGCCTCCTCAGCACACGAGAATACGAGCCCATGTGTGGGGATTGACCTTCTTTATAGTTACTGAACTTGCTCAGTTTTTAAGATAGAGAATTTGAGTTTAAGTATGAAAGCGAAAATTCTTGGAACCACGGACGGCGTTAACAAATATCTTAATCAATTTCTAGAGAAGCCTCCATACCAGTAAATTATTTTCAGAAATCACTGTTTGGCTGTATTTTTTCAATGTATTATACATCTTAGTTTGGCTGTGATGTATCTGGAAGGTGTATAAAATAAAAATAATTAGGCAATCTTATACTTACATTCAGCTCAGTAAAAAAGGAAAAAGAGACCAGTGTAATTAATGTTACTGAAGTGATGCGTGATAATTATTTGTCCCTTTAAATCATGCAGTCATAAGAAAATGGTTCACTTCTCGTAACAGTGTTAAAATGATTATCTTGTGTCAGCCTTGTGTTAGCCATGTGCGTAAAGCCGATTGAGTGGATCCTTGTGTGTGTGTGTGTGTGTGTGTGTGTGTGTGTGTGTGTGTGTGTGTGTTAATTTATACAGATTATTCGCAATTCTAAAGAGTCAGTTGTTAAATAATTCTGATTTTTTCACCTCTTTTTCAGGAAAGAGTGTTGAAGATCAAGCATTCATCCTTCCTACTGAGGGTAAGTACGTTTCTATAGAGATTACGTTGCCTTTTTGACTTTCCTTTTGTTGTTACGTACACAGCAAGTAACCTAAGGAAGAAAAAAAAGGAAGAAATTGCCTGTTAAAGTTCTATAGCCATTTACAAAGTTGAACTGCCAGCTTTACAACTTTCCTATACCATATATGTACAGTAATATAACGAGAACTTGCCTTACCTTTGATTGGTTTTAAGATTACAGGTGATCTCAGGTGAGTTTTTCCTTCCTTCACGTGTGTCTTTTGTTTCTTTATTGGTGATAGTGGGTAAAAATCTCTCTCACTGGACGTCCCCCGTTATTATTATTATTATTATTATTATTATTATTATTATTGTTGTTGTTGTTGTCGTTGTTGTTGTTGTTGTTGTTGTTGTTATTATTATTCTTATTATTATTATTATTATTATTATTATTATTGCTATTATTATTATTATTATTATTATTATTATTATTATTATTATTACAATTACTACTACTATTACTGTTATTATTATTACTACTATTATTTCTTCTTCTTCTTCTTCTTCTTCCTTCTCTTATTATTATTATTATTATTTTCATCATCATCATTATTATTACCATTATTATTATTTTTATTATTATTATTATTATTGTTGTTGTTGTTTTTATTATTATTATTTTAATTATTATTACTATTATTATTATTATCATCATTAGTATTATTATTGCAGGTGAACAGAGGAAGGAAAAACTAAATAAAAACAATACATACACAAAGTTACAGGTGTCCTCCCTGTAAAAAATAATTCTGTAACAGTTGGACTTGAACTTCCATAAGTTGAAGTTGGGGGGGAAACTAATTAATCTATTTCTATCTATCTAAGAGTGAATCAAGGGAGCCTGAGTATCAAATCTTTTACCGTAAACCCCTCATGATTAGGGCAACTCTAGGATAACTCAATTCTTTTCCATTTGTCTATCCATCTATCTATAGCCAGACGCCTTAATCCCGTAAGGAGTGGCCACAAACAAGTCACCTCCATGTCGCCCTGTCCCCTGCCACTTCTCTACCCTCCCCCCAACTTATACCCCCCTCTCTCATATTCCTCTCCACTCCATCCCTCTATCTCATTCTCGTCTCCCCTTCCCTCTACCACCTTCCACCTCACTCACACTCTCCTCATTAGTCTCTTCAACACCAGACGATTTCACTGAGCAGGGAGTGAGTCATAGAAGCCTGATAATGCTAAGAGGGCAAGAGGAAGAGGGGGAAAAGAGAGCACAATGAGGGCATGTAAGGGCAGCCAAAATTGCCCTCCTCACTCCAATCAGCATTCCGCCTACCCACCGTTTTCTCCCATCAACAGGTCTCACTCGGCAAAACTTCCTCAGAGATTCCTGCACTTACCCAAACGCACACGTGATGTCATGCTCTTGCCTCAGTCGTATGTGATCTCCTGTTCTTGCCTCAGTCGCTTGCTTTAATTCACTTTGCGGGAGATCTTTACTAGTCAGGGGATTATTTCAGGCTATACCTCACCCCTCCAGTTCCAAAAGCCACTCTAAAATGCAACAGAACTCTTTATTATTAACAGAAATAAAGTGACGTACCAGGAATGTTGACGTTAGCCTCTCCCAACACGAGTTCTGGCGCTCTCTGAAACCATTACCCCTTCTCATGCAATGCCACGAAAGTCCAACTACGCAGTTTTACTCTCCCTTCTAACAACGCATGCACGTCACTACACAAGCACATCCGTATTGCCGATTTGTTCGTAAGTGAGGGAACTGGGCAGCTCCCTCAACTTGGATATTAAACTGCGGCTCCATAAATTCTATAAACCCTTTGTTGTTATGAGTTTGGATAATCTCCTTGGTTGCTAGTCAAATCACGCCACACTAAAAAGCTCCTGGAAGCGTAACAAGATACTAGTCAGATCAGCCCTTCCACCTGGCTACACCTGGTCATTAACTGTGCTGAAAGGGAATAAGGATTTTGGTCAGGTGAGTAGAGAAGCACCTTAGGCATGTCAAGGAGCAAGTGGTTGATGATTGTGAGGTAATTAGGGAGAATAATTACCTCTATTTTCACCTGTTGTACCTCTCATCTTCCTCTGCTTCTTATACTTGTCAACTCAGGAAAGCTTGGCATGTTTTTTCTTCGTTTTCTGTCGATAAATGATGCTCTTTTGATATGGTGCTTTAGAGAGAGAGAGAGAAAGAGAGAGAGTAAAGCAGACGCAGTGGGAAAGTAGACAATTTTAAAACCTGTCTGTGTGAAGCTGAGGACAAAAATAAATAAAAATAAATAAGATAAAGCATATTTGTAGAAGGTCGTGGAATGAGGGAGCTTGTCTATCTATCTATCTATCTATTGTCAGACGCCTTAATCCCTTACGGGATGGCCACAAACAAATCGTCTCCACGTCGCCCTGTCCCCCGCCATTTCACTGCCCTGCTCCCAACTCACACACCCCTCTCTCATATACCTCTCCACTCCATCCCTCCACCTCATCCTCGGCCTCCCCCTCCCTCTCCCCCCCTCCACCTCACTCACATACACTTTTGTTGAAAGTTAATATAGTACCAGAAAGCGATATAGTGTTAGCGTAAGAGACTGATTATAGTGTTGAGAAAAGGGAAAAGAATTATAAGAGACGGTGATTTGTAAGGATGTCTGAAACTAGGAAAGCGGAAAATCATCATCATCATCTTGGCTGGTCCTCAACCCTTCCAAGCTTGGTTAAAATCTGATAAACGATGTATGAAATATTTGGTTCACACACACACACACACACACACACACACACACACACACACACACACACACACACACACACACACACACACACGTCAAGCAAAACACAACACCCAGTCACTCTTCGCGATCGCTGGTGTAAAAATTAAACATGACGAGAAAAAAAATGATGTAGACCTTCTCATTACTGAAAATCCTCTCTGCTCTCCATTCTCTGCTAAAACAAACACTAAAGAGCTCTAGGAAGGGAAAAACAGAAAAAAACAGCTGCTTTCCATCATTCTCCTACCGTTTCCAGCTACTCAGAATCCGTCCTTAGCCTGTAAAATATAATGAAGGTGAATTATTTCCTGTATAGTTTTTCAATCTAATTTTTATCTTAGGAATGTCAGTCGCTTACAATGTTAAAAGATAAATGTTATAGTTATTACAGAAACTACCTGTTAGAGGCCCTCCAGTCCTCTTTCCTTAATATTCTTCTTCCTACATATCTTCCTTCATATCCTCCTTCCTTCATATTTTCCTTCCTTCAGATCTTCCTTCCTTCATATCCTCCTTCCTTCATATCATCCTTCCTGCATATCTTCCATCCTTCATATCCTTCCTGCATATCTTCCTTCCTTCATATCCTCCTTTCTTCGTATCCTAACTCTCCTTGCCTTCCCCACCAATCTCTCTCTCTCTCTCTCTCTCTCTCTCTCTCTCTGCAATTCACCCGAAAAAATAAAATACAGGAGGAACTTAACAAAAATCTTAACCTCATTTTTTTGTTTACATTTGCGAGGGATTTCTCAGCCTCACTTCTTGGCTTCATAGATGTCGTAATATATTCTCCTTTGCGATTTGTTTTGCCTGCTATCCTTTTAATACTATCCTTTATGTTGGAGATGCACAAATACCTATGTGGAAGAAATGTACGAAACAATATGAAGGAACAATGTGAAAAAAAATGAAAAAAATAAGCTAAGAGAAATAGCTAAGGGAAAATTGCTCGCTCGCTCTCTCTCTCTCTCTCTCTCTCTCTCTCTCTCTCTCTCTCTCTCTCTCTCTCTCTCTCATGCTGAGTAGACAAAGCGATTGTGCTGAGGGCAAAAGCAGTCAGCAATGGTCGATGAGGGGGAAGGGAGAGGGGGGGGGAAGGAAGGAAGAAAGGAATGAAGGGAAGGTGAAGGAGGAGAGGGACGAAGGAAAGGAGGGAGAGGGAAGGCGGAGATGAGGGCGGGAGGGGAGAAGGGATGAGGAGAAAGAGAATAGGTAGGGAAGGAGGGAGGGATAGAGGCAGTAGGAGAAGGAAAGACGGAAGGGAAGGAATAGGGGATGGACGCGAGGGGAGTGGGGTGGAGGGGGGACAGACTGAGAGAGGGGATGAGAGAGACTTAGGAAGAAGGAAGGGAGAGAGAGAGAGAGAGAGAGTAAATGACCTGTGTGTGTGTGTGTATGTGTGTGTGTGTGTGTGTGTGTGTGTGTGTGTTCGCGTGCGTGTGTGCGTGTGTATTTCCGGCAAAATTAGTGATCCTTGTCATATTACGCTTCACCATACCACCATCTTTTCATCTAGGTACACTGCGTCAGAATTTGGCCCATCTCTCTCGCCCTTATCATGAAAACTGAGTGTACGAAGGTGTAAACAAGTGTATATTTCGACGATCATGTACGGGCTGCGTGTAGGTGTCTCGACGTAATTAACCTGCATCTCAAATTACGGGTAGTTATAAAGGTGTGACAAATTATGCTTTATAGCCTTTCAGAGGTTTGTGAAGAATGTTGGGCTCTCTCTCTCTCTCTCTCTCTCTCTCTCTCTCTCTCTCTCTCTCTCTCTCGTAATTTCAGTTTTTCTGGGAGTTCCATCAGGCAGTTCGGTATACTGACTTTTTTAACATTATATTCTAACAATTTTCAGACGATTTTTCTAAGCTCACGTAATTAGAATTTTAGCAGGGTATACTCACAGCTGAAGGTGGTTCCCAGATACCTCCTCCGTGGCGATTTATTTCAGTATTACCCATCCGTTTCTGTGTCATCTAAGCCTGTTACGGGTTACATAGACGACCTGGGGGCAAAGAAAAACACGTCATATACAGGAATAAGTAAAGACCTGCTTGAAAGACCCCTTAAGTAGCTCCTTAAAGTTTGGGATAGGTCTTGGGTCCTTATGCTCATGACTCCCTAACACCTCTTTCTTAGCGATTTATTTTTGGTTAATGTCCTTCTGTATTTTATTTATGCATAGGATGGCAATGTTAGAAGGAGATATGTAAATACAAAAGAGGACAGCTAAGTGTAGTAAGCAAAATAAATCGCTCAGGAAAAGGTATTAGGACACCATTAGCTAATCCCTTCACCATAAACCATAATGCTAATCCCCTCACCATTAACCATAGTGCTAATCCTCTCACCATGAATGAACGGATGGGATGTGATGATGGGACAGAACAGGAGAATTATGTGCTGTGAAGATGGGCGTTCTTGGAAGCCCCGAAAAATGAAAAAGGTGAGAGAGCAGGAAAATGAATGGGATGGCCTAAGGTATTTATAAGTGATGAGGAAAGGAAGAGACGAGATTTCTCTAGATTTTTTGAGTACACTGTGTCCTCTCTCATCATTTACCGACAATCTAACATACTCTCATTTTAAGATCAACTGTGTGGGTGTTGTTAAGTTATCTGTCTTATCGGTACATAGTTCTACAATTGCTAAATGTTGAAACTATTGCTTGGTTATCATGAACTAGGCTGCCATATGAGTTTATTAAGCATTCTATCATACCGTTTATATTTTTTCCTGTAATAAAAATAAAAGATACCTTATTTCACGTTATTTTTCTTTAAACTATTTTTTTTTTCTTTTTCGTGTCCAAGCGTCGTAATTTACACTGGTCTATACAGTCTTCATTAATTGTGATATTTTAAATCTCTCATATACTTTTGTGATCTATCGTAGAGGTGGTGTGAGGGAGTGGTGTGGGAGTGGTATTGGTGAGGGAGTGGTGTTGCAGGTGAGGGAG
>NC_137008.1:2725458-2840458 GCF_032717465.1 Coenobita brevimanus | reverse complement strand
TCTTTCAATTTTCTTCCGCGCCAGTCAGTGTTACAACGCAGACTATCGAGAAACGTAAGAAGTATTTGCGAAGCTGAAGTATAACACTGATTATTAACTCTCTCAGTGTTAGGTGTTTTTATAAAGCGAAAAAATTGTTGGATTTTGACAAGTAAAGGGATGATAACTACGTGTTTTATTTCGTCGTTTCAGGGTTTTTTCCGTTTCCGTTTGCCTTACGTGTTTTATGGTAGTTTATATGATGTGATTTATATACAAGATGAAATAATATCCACCTAAATGTGTAGTATTTCTGTGTCAAGATGTGATTAAAATAAATAAATAAATTGTATGAGGGCTCAAATATGCAATTTTGTTTGTCGTTTGATATGCGTGTGGTCAGTATGTTGTGTGTGTGTGTGTGTGTGTGTGTGTGTGTGTGTGTGTGTGTGTGTGTGTGTGTGTGTGTGTGTGTGTGTGTGTGTGTGTGTGTGTGTGTGTGTGTGAGTTGGCATTTTTCTCAAGTCTGTGTGCGAAATTAGCAGGTGAAATGTGTAGTCTTGGAAGCGATTGTATTGGTTCAGGTGCTCTTCCGTGTCGCCAACTCACCTTTACAGTTTAAAGACAAGGAAGCGATTGGACCTGAACACTTCCAGAAATATTGCCAGGCCAGTTGAAAAGCAATGGCTATTTGTCAACCGCAATAACAAAAATTCACCTTCTAGTTTGGCTACACATCTTACCTGCTTCGTCCCCTCGCGATGGAAATAATGACAAGCCTAGGTATGACCCAGACCAAAACAAATCCTGACCGCGATCCCAAAGCTTGATAAACTTTGGCTTGCGCTGATAAGGGGCAGTTTCAACATGGGGGCAAGTTGCATAATAGGGTTGGGCTGGCTTCAACAACACGACTGGCCAAACACAACGAGGCACTGCATACCTGGACACTGTTTTGTCTTCACTGCTCACGTGCCTCCACCTGCCTCACCTCTCTCTCTCTGACTTCTGCCTCATTTTGTTCTTCGCTCTTGCCTTTTACTCCCCTCACACACCTACCCCACTCTTCTCTCACAACCACTCACTCCTCTCTCACAACCACTCACTCCTCTCTCTCTCTCACCACTCACTCCTCTCTCTCTCTCACCACTCACTCCTCTCTCTCTCTCTCTCACCACTCACTCCTCTCTCTCTCTCTCTCTCACCACTCACTCCTCTCTCTCACCACTCACTCCTCTCTCTCACCAGCCTCACTCTTCTCTCATTTCTGTTTCACTCATGCCTTTCTCTCCTTCCCTTTTTCTCACAGGATAGTCGTGTGCCTAACTTAATCTAGCCTAACCTGACCTAGCCTAACCTATAAAAAACAGCTTCGAAAGGACCAGGAGACCTGTTGCTGATTGCTTTCCTTTGGGTGCTTATATATTTTCTCCTCCTCTCTCTCTGTCTCTCTCTCTCTCTCTCTCTCTCTCTCTCTCTCTCTCACACACACACACACACACACACACACACACAACTTTCTCCCCTTTCAGTCCATTTATATTTCATTTTACTACTGCTATCTTCATTATAATAAGCTTTGGAGGGATTTTGTTAAGCTATCTACCTATCTATTGCCAGGCGTCTCAATCCCATAAGGGGTGGCCACAAACAAATCGCCTCCACATCACCCTGTCCCCCACCATTTCACTACCCTCCCCCCAGCTCACATCCCCGTCTCTCATATACCTCTCCACTCTATTTTCTTAAGCAATAGAGTTAGAGTTAGAGGCTTGTTCGACCTCTCCTCTAACAAAGACCATTCCTAAGCAGAGAGAAATAGGAAATAAGAAGGTGAACACAATGAAGATCGGGGTTAAACGAGATTTATTCATTTAAGCTGGCTAAGTAGCAAGAGAAAAGGTGTTGAGAGTTTATATCATAGGTTCAAATCCCACTCTAACAAAGGGAGTTACCAAAAGGATTTGTGGATTACCTTAACTACCTCACTCCTGCGAATTATTTTTTTTTCTGGCCTCCCTATCCTGTCGAATTTTTCAAACCCGTATTCTCCACAGGTAAGGAAGCTCCCAATCACCTTTTCCTTAGCGATTTATTTTTGGATATATGTGGTTCATATCCTTTTAGATGTTATTTATGCAGAGTAAGGTGATTTTCGAAGGATTTTAGTTAACACGGAAGAGGGTAATAAGGTGTAATAAGCAAAATAAATCGATCAGGAAGAGGTGTTAGGGAACTTCCTCGTCGTAATTAAAGTCCTTCGTAATTTGAACAGAAATTTTTGGTGTTAATTTGTTAAAAAAAAAATTGAGTCATCGGAGTGAAGTGGCTAAATAATATTCTACAAGCTTCTCAACAGGCTATAATAATAATAATAATAATAATAATAATAATAAAAATAATAATAAAAATAATAATAATAATCTGTTCTCAGTATTGCATGACGCTCCCCTGTTCTCAGAATGTGTGTGTGTGTGTGTGTGTGTGTGTGTGTGTGTGTGTGTGTGTGTGTGTGTGTGTGTGTGTGTGTGTGTGTGTGTGTGTGTGTGTGTGTGTGTGTGTGAGAAAGAGAGAGAGAGAGAGATTTACATATACCTGTATTATATTCAGAGAAAGCGTCTTGTCTTAAAAGAATTAATGAAGACTATCAAATCCCTCTAAGTCTCCCTCTTAATCTTAAAACAATCTTAAGTGGCTTGCAAGAATATGTTAAGAACCAGGTCACCGGATTCAAGAGGCCGTGTTTTCTCTCCTGACACGTCTCCCCCTCTCTCTTTCCTCCACCCCTCTTCCTCTCTCTTTTTTATTTCTCTCCTCTTTCTCTCTCTTTCCTCCTCCCCTCTCCCTTTCTCTCTCTTTTATTCCTCTCTTCTCTCTTCCTCCTCTCCCTTTCCTCCTCCACCTCTCTCCCTTCTTCCTATCTCTTTTTTATTCCTCTCTTCTTTCTCTCTCTTTCCTCCTCTCCCTCTTCCCTCCACTCCTCTCTCCCTTCTTCCTCTCTCTTTGTTCAGCCTTTTTCCTTTTTCCTCCTCCTTACTCGCCTCTCCCTTTGTCTTTCTTCCAACTCTCTTTTTCCTTCCTCCTTTCTTTCCTTCCTTCATTTTTCATCGTTCCTTTTTTCATTCCTCCTTTTCTGCCTCTTCTCCTTCTTGTTCCTCCTCTCTTTCTTCTTCTCTCTTTTTCCCTCCTCTCTCCTCACACTGCCCCTCTCCCTCCACCTCTCACTACCTCTTCTCACCTCGCAACATCCAACATTGTAAATCACATACCACTTTCTCCCAAATTCGTAAATCACACATACCACTTCCTTCCAAGCTCGTAAATCACATACCACTGTCTTCTATGCTCGTAAATCACATACCACTTCCTTCCAACTTCGTAAATCACACATACCACTTTCTTCTATGCTCGTAAATCACATGCCACTTTCTTCCAACTTCGTAAATCACACATACCACTTTCTTCTATGCTCGTAAATCACATACCACTTTCTTCTAAGCTCGTAAATCACACATACCACTTTCTTCTAACTTCGTAAATCACACATATCACTTTCTTCCAGGCTCGTAAATCACATGCCACTTTCTTCTTTGCTCGTAAATCACATACCACTTTCTTCTAGGCTCGTAAATCACACATACCACTTTCTTCTAACTTCGCAAATCACACATACCACTTTCTCCCAGGCTCGTAAATCACATACCACTTTCTTCCGTCACCTTAACATCACTTCATTTCCCCTAAACCACCTTAAGTTGTTTCTCATGTCATTCCCCTCACTCACTTCACCATCACCTCCTCATCATCTCACCTCATCTCACTCCTCTAGCTTTTGGTTGTCAAGTTTTATTTATTTATTTCGTTTTGCTGCCGGAGAGGGACGCCTTCACGTGGTGGCACTGATATGACAGGGCGGCTCCACTGCCTAGGTATACAAACGTCTCTCGCATACTTCCCTATCCCCAAAAGGAAGATGGTGGACCGCAGGGGGACAGTGTCTGCCTGCGGTCCACGGGGTTACATACAGTCTCTACCAAGGAAGTCTTCTAAGTTAAGTAATACCGTCTAGATATTAAAGAATGGAGAGGAAAAGTGCTATCGTACTGAACAGGTTAATGACATCAATATTCTCACCTGTTCTAACCTACCACACCTTGCCTTCCTCACCTCACCTGGATATTAAAGAATGGAGAGGAAAGGTGCTGTCGTATTGAACAGGTTAATGACATCAATATAATCACCTGATCTAACTTGCCACACTTTGCCTTCCTCACCTCACTCCGTCTTTCCTCACAGCAATACAAAGAAGGTTATCGCACTGAAGAGAAAACTTAGGAGGAAAATTCATTACCTTTGAGACAGGTTATAATTGATTTGTCTTCACCTGGCCGATCTTATCACCTTTACAAATTTAAATATATAGTTTTGGTTACATAATATTCGCTGAGGATAAGTTATAAGGTAGGAATATGTCTCCTTGGTTACTATCTGTCTGTCTATCTGTCTATCTATCTATCTACAGTAATTATCTGTCTATCTACCTATCTATCTATCTATCTATCTGTCCATCTGTCTATCTGTTTATTTGTTTCTTTATTTACATTAACTTGGCCTATACTTGCCATCTCCTCATCTTCAATGCCGAGTTGTAACAGAAAATTAGCACTAGATTAGGGTTCTAGTCACGAAGAAGTGCTATGGAAAGGATACTGAGCCGGAGTATTGCATTTTTCTTCCAATGACGTACGTGAAATAAGCTTCAAAAAGGACGATTATCTTGGCCAACTTAATGTGAAAGTACTGTAGAAAAAATCGATCCTTAAGTCGAGTAGAGCTAAGATATTCGGATAGATGGAGGCGATTTGTTTGTGGCCACCCCTTATGGGATTAAGGGGTCTGGCAATAGATAGATAGGTAGATAAACATAAGATCGAACCCCTGTTATAACTTTGATTTCTTTCTGCTGTTAGGAAGGTTACTAACACCTCTTCCTTACCGATTTATTTCAAATTCTGCTCCGTTACTATATTCTACTGTGTTTTTCATGCCATCTGCGACTACAAAAATATCTATATATCTGTCTATTGTCCAACACCTAAATCCCGTAAAGGGTGGCCACAAACAAATCGCCTCCATGTCGCCCTGTCCCCCGCCATTTCACTACCTCGCCCCCAGCTCCCTCCTGTCTCATACACCTCTCAATAAAGAGGATGTTAGAGGGTAGTTTGGAAAAATAAATCGCTAAGGAAATGGTGTTAGGGAGCCTCCTTACCCTACGAGGATACACCTGCAAATACAAGTCCAAGGCTCCTGTTCTCGTAGGGTAAGGAGACTCCCGAACACCTCTTCCTTACCGATTTATTTTTTGGTACGTCTGGCTAATATCGTTTGATACGTTACTTAGGCAGAGGCACTGAATGATTTAAATAAAACAGAAGAGGACGTCAAGGTGTAATAAGCAAAATCAATCGCTCAGGAAGAGGTGTTAAGGAGCTCCCTCAACCTACGAGAATATGGGCCGAAGTTAAGACAGAATTCCACCCCAGGCTATTTATTATTATTATTATTATTATTATTATTATTATTACTACTACTACTACTACTACTACTACTACTACCACAATTATTATTATTATCATTCCTATTACTATTATTATTACCAGTAGTAGTAGTAGTAGTAGTAGCTTTATTTACGCCAAGGGTCTCAGTAAAAGGGTTACTAATCTCCATCAGGTAAAAATCACCCGACTAAGATCATTTATAATTACGCCAGGTGGGCAGGTCAGGTGGGCAAGGTCAGGTGGGCTGGTATTCACAACAAGCACAGAAAATGGAAGGAAATATGCACTGGCTTCCTGTTGTGTGTGTGTGTGTGTGTGTGTGGGTGTGTGGGTGGGTGTGTGTGTGTGTGTGTGTGGGTGTGGGTGTGTGGGTGTGTGTGTCAATGAGTTTATCTTTTATTTAAGTGGTGTATCGTTCCCTCTCATTATAGGGATCGAACTCGCGTCCTGCCAGACAGTAGATCACCTCCATAACCACCTGACCACCAATACCCAAGATGTGGAAGGTGGAAACGTGATCCTGATGTAGACCAGTGTATATGGGTGAGAGAGGAGGCGTATGAGTGAGGCTGTAATGGGGTATGGGGGAGTTTGTTTATTTTGTACCCATAGGTCAATGTTAGGGTGAAATGGGGAGGAGGGAGGGAAGGGAGGAAGAAGGGAGGGAGGGAGGGAAGGAGTAAGAGATGGAGAGGGAGGAAGGAGTGAGAGTTAGGAGGGAAGGAAGAAGTGAGAGAGGGAGGAAAGGAAGGAATGAGAGAGGGAGGGAAGAAAGGAATGAGAGAGGGAGGAAAGGAAGAGGAGAGGGAGAGAGAGAGACAGAGACAGAGAGAGAGAGAGAGGATGAAGCTTTTGGGAGAGGGAAAGGGGACAGAAAAATAAAATCAATGGGAATAATACGGAAGACGTTGAAAAGAAGGAAGGAAAAGTACTGCTGAAGGAAAACAGGAAATTAAGGAAGAATTGATGATGTAGGAAAGAGAGATGGAAAAATAAAAACAATATAAATATTAAAAGAGAAATAATTAAAGACAGAAGAGAGGAAAGACGGAAGAATGAAGGAAATGAAAAGAAAGGAAGGAGGAAAAGAGGAACGAGAAACAGGAAGGAAAAAAGGAAGGGGGGTATGGAAGGGAGGGAGGAAGAAGGGAGGAAAGGGATAGAGAGAGAGAAGGGAAGGGAAGAAGGGAGGGAGGGAGGAAGAAGGGAGGAAAGGGAGAGAGAGAGAGAAGGGAAGGAAAGAAGGGAGGGAGGGAGGAGAGAGAATGAGGGGAGGAGAGGGGAGGGGAAAAGCGTGACATTCCCTCCCCTCTGCATATTGTCACATCCCTCACTGCTGTCACCCTCCCCTCACCACACCTTCACCACACCCTCCGTCACCACACCCTCCCCTCACCACACCCTCCCTCACCACACCACCACACCTCCCCTCACCACACCTTCACCACACCCTCCCCTCACCACACCTTCACCACACCCTCCCCTCACCACACCTTCACCACACCTCCCCTCACCACACCCTCCTCTCACCACACCTCCCCTCACCACACCTTCACCACACCCTCCCCTCACCACACCCTCCCTTCACCACACCTTCCCCTCACCATTATCAATAGAGTGTTGGTATACTGTAGAGAGAATTATTATTATTATTATTATTATTATTATTATTATTATTAGCAAGAGAATATTAATGTAAAAAAAATTATTCCAAGATAGAGGAAAAAATATATAATAGACGGAATTATTATAGAAAGTTATTATATGTCGGAGATAATTGTTATGGAGAAGAGAAGATTTTTGTCACAGAGAATTATTAGAATTATTATAAAGTAAAGGAGATTATAATAAACTTGGGGAAATTGACGAATTATTATGTGCAAGAGAGAGAATTAATGTCCAAATATTACAGGAAAAAAATGAGAATTGTGAAAGAATTTGTTTATAGATTAGAGAGACATACTGAATAATCCCTTAAGCCAAATTAAATTACACTGGAGAATTATTATGTCAGAGAGAGTTCCTATAAATCAGGGAGAATGATTATAGGCCAGAGAATAATCTATCTGTCTGTCTATCTATCTGTCTATAGCCAGAAGCCTTAATCCTGTAAGGGGTGGCCACAAAAAAATCGCATCCATGTCACCTTGTCCCCTGCCATTTCGCTGCCCTTCCCCCAACTTACACCCACCCTATCATACCTCTCCACTCCATTCCTCCATCTCATCCTCGGTCTCCTCCTCCCTCTCCCCCCCTCCACCTCACTCACATACACTCTCCTAGTTAGTCTTTCATTCTCCATCCTCTCCACATGGCCAAACCACATCAGCGTATATCTCCCAACGCTTCCTATCACATCCACATCCACACCACAGTGCTCCTTCACCTCCTCATGTTTCAGACTCTCTCTCCATGTAACTCCACATTCTGGTCTCAATTCCACTGCTCTCACTTTTGACTTGTGTCCCTCCAACAAGATCCAAGTTTCGCTTCCATATGTTACAGTGCCTAAGATTATTATAGACCAGAGAAAATTTTTGAAATGATTTTTGCAAGATATATATACCATTGTTCAGTTATAGGATAGGGAAAGATAAAAAAATAATTATGGATCACAGACATATGAGAGAATTTTTACAGGCAAGAGAGAATTATTACGAGGCATGTAAATTATTTTAAGAAAATTATCACAGGGAGGAAAGAATTATTGAAAGGCAGAAAGAAATTATTATAGGCAAGAAAGAATTGTTACAAGGGAGGAAGAATTATTATCAGGATCATCACGGGGAGGGAAGATGAAGTCCTGAGGCACGCGTCACTGTCACAACTGTTTACATAGGGCACTGGCAGCACAACAACACCCCTCTGTTGCTCTAGGGACACTGAGCACAAACAGGCTGAGATAACAATAATATAGCGAGTAATAATGTAGCAAAATATATATATATATATATATATATATATATATATATATATATATATATATATATATATATATATATATATAGCGAGTAATAATATAACAAGAAATAATGTAGGAAGTAATAATAGGGCAAGAAATAATATAGCAAGTGATTATATAGCAAAAAATATAATATAGCGAGTACACACAGTTACCTAGCGACTTCCCATAAGAAAAAAGAATTGTTTTAGCGTGCTCTTTTTAGCGGTGAATACAAACAGGCAAAGGGAACAATGATATACGAACTACACACTGATAACTAAAGATCCCCAGGTTAAGAAGAGGAGGAGGAGGAGGAAGAGGAAGAAGAAGGAGAAGGAGGAGGAAGTAGAAGAAGAAGATGAAGGTGGAAGAAGAGGAGGAAGGGGAGAAGGGGTATTTATTTTAGTTCTCTGCTTTAGCTTGTACGTGCATTTTATAGCTTGTCTGAGGCGTATTGTAGCTAAGAAACACAATTAAACACAGCAATACAGGAAGAACAGTGCTACCTAGAGACGCTCGGTTTATGAAAGAGAAAACTATACTCCTTTTACTCTAACCTGACCTAAAATTGCCATCTCTCTGTCCCTCCCGTGTCCTTCCTCCTTCACCTCCTTACCTTCCATTTCACGCTTAACATCCTTCCTGCTTTCCTTCGTCTCTTCAACTCTTTTTTTACTTCATTCTCTCCTTTCCTCTCCTACCCCAGCCTTCCCTTCTTCCCTCCCCCCCATCATACCTCCCCTATCTTCCCTCCTTCCCTCCCTCCCACCATACCTTCCCTCCTTCCCTCCCTCCCTCTTTCCCTTCCATTCCACTCTTAGCATCCTTCCTGCTTTCCTTCATTCTCTACTTTCCTCTCCTAACCCAAGCCTTCCCTTCTTCCCTCCCTCCCTCCATACCTCCCCCACCTTCCCTCCTTCCCTCCATACCTCCCCTACCTTCCCTCCTTCCCTCCAGTCCCTCCCTCCTTCCCTCCCTGCCAAAGAAAACACAGTGACAATTAGAGTTATTAACTTTTGAAGGGGCGTAAAGTGATCCTAGTCTTGAACACCAACACCCATGGGAAGACACCCTTGCGGTCACTGAGAGAGAGAGAGAGAGAAAGAGAGAGAGAGAGAGAGAGAGAGAGAGAGAGAGAGAGAGGAAAATGGAGTCGGGAAAATGAGGAGGGACAGATGAAAGTGGAGGAGGAGGAGGAGAAGGAGGAGGAGGATTACATAGGAAAGCAAACAGCAACAGACCTTATGGTCCTTTCGAGGCTGCTTGTTACAGAGAAAACTATGACTACAAGATCTAACTCTACATGCTGAAGGATAAGGATGGTAAAGCAAGAAGGCTCCCTCCACCACCAAACCCTCCAGGAAAAAGTGAGAAAAACCACCATGCAGCATAGAAAAACTGACATGGAAATTTCATAGGAAAAACTGGAAAGGAAAAGTCACATTCTATAATACTTTGTCTATAAGCTACCCGATTGAGTAACCTGAAAGAGAAAGTAATCAAATAAAATAATAGTTACGGCATGACATTATAAACCGGTACATTGAGTTTATGGGAAGTCTGTGGACATAACGTGGAAACTAAACACTGCACATTGTGGATGTTTAGGGGTGGTGCGGCAGCCTTGCCTAGCGCTTTTGAGGTAGGCAGCAGTCAATCAGGCCCTAGCTCCGTTCGCTCCACTGAGACAAGGAACTCTCCCATGTGGGACAAGTACACAAGTTTCATCCTGAAGCAGTGATCCCTGGTACATTAAAAAAAAATCACGATGGTGGTCACTTGACTAACAGGGACCCTCAGTGATCCATAGCCCATCACAGGTCGAAAGTAAGAGTAGTGACCGTTAACTCAGGGTTATCTGTACAGATCCTAATCTGGTCTTATATTGCTTTCTTTGCATTGGGGAGATTGAAAAATATATACGACGGGTGTCTTAGATAAAAGGGGACTGCACAGTGCACAGTGTGGATGTGCAATGCACAGAGTGGATGTTTAGGGGTGGTGCGGCAGCCTTGCCTGGCGCTTTTGAGGTAGGCAGCAGTCAATCAGGCCCTAGCTCCATTCACTCCACTGAGACAAGGAACTCTCCCATGTGGGACAAGTTTATAAGTTTCATCCTGAAGCAGTGACCCCTGGTACATTAAAAAAATCCCGATGGTGGTCACTTGACTAACAGGGACCCTCAGTGATCCACAGTACATCACAGGTCTTAAGTAAGAGTAGTGACCGTTAACTCAGGGCTATCTGTGCAGATCCTAATCTGTGCTTATTGCATGTTACCTCATTTGCACTGAGTAAACTGAAAAATGTATAATGACGTGACGTGACGCTATGTTAAGTTTACGGGGTGTCCTGTAGACACGAGGAGGAGGAGGAGGAAGAGGAGGAGGAAAAGACAATCAAGAAACAAAAGACAAAGTTAAGAAAAATGAAGGAAAATGAGAAGAGAGAGACAACTGGAAATGAAGGAAAAAAGAATGATGAAGACACAAAAGGTGATGGGAAAAAAGGAAGAGAAGAGGAGGGGGAATAGAGGAAGAAGGGAGAGGATAGAGATGGAAAAGAGTGTGATGGAGTGAGGGAGAGGGAGGGAAGATGAGGTAGAGAGGGGAGGGAGGGAGATATAGGGAGGAGGGATGGAAAAGGGAGAGAAAAGGTCTTAAGAGGTGAAAAACAGCTTAACTTAAAATTTAATATGAGTTGAAAAAATATATTTAAAAAATGCGCTAGAAAAAGAAAAAATCGGAGAAATCAATTTGCATATCTTTTTTAGCAATGAAATTATGGTATGATTATAGATTTTGTATTACTATTTAAAATGTATACTATATCCTTTTCACTCCAACTTGGCCTAAAATTGCCATCCCTCCATCTTGAATGCTGAATTTAAACATAAGATTAACACTAGAATATGATGCTAGTCAAGAAGAAGTGCTGTGAAATAAGAATCCAGAGCTGTAGTATTCTTTCTGTCCGCTGAACTCTGTGAATAAACTGCAAAAGGACAAAAATCTGGACCAAGTTAGAGTAAACGAAGTATAGTCATCAAAATCTCACAGTACAGTGACACACACAAAAAAAAAACTCACATCCTGAAAAAGTAAAAAAAATCATATATGATAGGCAGAAAAAGTCTTCCTTCAAAAAACGAAAAAAACAAAAATCCATATACAATAGGCAAAAAAATGTCTTCCTTCAAAACCGAAAAAAAAAACATCCCCATACATTAAGCAAAAAGTCTTCTTAAATAATCGAAAAAAAATTATATATATATATATATATATATATATATATATATATATATATATATATATATACAGTCGACCAAAAAGTACAGTATATATTCCTTCAACCCCGAAAAAAAAAATCCAGATACCGGAGGCAAAAAAGTCTTCCTTTAAAATGGAACAAGGTCTAGGTTGCGATGCGGACTCCCTAAAACCCACATTATTTTTTCCCAAGCCTGTTATTAGTATCCACACAAAGATAATGTGTCACGAGAGCCTGTGAGTGTTTACATTGTCACCATTTTCTCTTGTCTGATTGGGGTAACTCAAATATTCTTTGGGGTAACTCAAATATTCTCTATTCACATGAATTAACCTCTTCTCGGCCACGGAATAATGTTGAATGTTATTTTTAATGCTGTTTGATGTATCCAGATAATTTTTATTGAGCTTCTGGTAGGCTTTACAATAGGGTAGAGTTAGAAATACTAGAGCTTTCAGTTTCAGTAACCCCTCCACAGAAAAGCATCTCCGAGCTCTATAAAGTTATAAATTGAGAGTAAGAATGATAGAAAAAACGTGTTCTTGGAGTGAAAGCGTCGATAAACAACACAAAAGATACTCGTGTGACAGAAACGGATGAGCGAGAGGACAGGAGGAGGCAAGCCAGACGAAGGAGACAGCCCAGGACAGAGGGATGGCACTGGTACGAGGTGCAGTGAGGTTGGGTTACAGTGCCGCGGTCAGTTCTGTGGCACAACACCATCATCCTTGGGCGTCTGGCACTGGCCCTTCCTTAGAACCCCCCCTCCCTTTTTGGACCACAGACCCCTCCTTTCCCCTCCTCCTTTCCCCTCCCGTCTCCCCTCTCCCTTCCCGCCATACAGTCCTCCTTTTTCTTCTTCCTTTCCCCACTTTCCACTTGTGAGTCATGATGTGTATTCTGTTTCCTCACTTCTCCATATTAGTAACTGTTCCATCTCTGTTTTCCTTCTTTCCTCTCCTCCCTTTTCCTCTCCTCCTCCTCCTCCTCCTCTTTGTCTCGCTTCTCCTCCCTCTCCCTTTTTCCTCTCCCTTTGGGCCGCACAGTACCTCTTCCCCCTTCCTTTCCCCTCCTTCCCTCATGACCACATAATCTCTTCGTTTATTTCCCTCTAATGTTAAGCACTGTCCCTCCCTCCTCCTTTCCCCTCTTTTCTTTCCTCAATCTCCCCGTCCTCTCTACCCCTTCTATCCCCTTTCTCCCCCTTCCCCTTTAGGCCCTCAAAGCCTCTAACCTCAGCCTTTCTCCTCTCCCCTGACTCCCTCTCTCCCCTTCTTATTCCCCTTATCCTTCCTTCACCCCTTTCTCCTCTCCCCTTTCGACCACAGAACTCCCCTCCCCTCCCTTACCCTCCTTCCCCTCCTAGCCACAAGTTCCCCTCTTCCCTTTCTCCCCATGACTATTAAGAACATCAGAAATCTCCCACCCACCTCCTCCTCCACTCTTAACTCCTCCTCAGACCACAGACTTCTTCTCCCCTCTCAGTGTTTGGGAGACCAGATAGACCTTCCAGCTCCTCCCCAGTTCTCCTTTCCTCCCCACTCTCTCCCTCTCTTTTTCAATGCCTAACTTTCCTTCACACCCTTTCCCCATCTCCATATATTTTCACTCTCTTCTCATCTCTCTCCTTTCCCTTCCCTTCCCCTCCTTTCCCCACCAAAACCCCTCTTCCTCACACTCCCTGTCCTTCACACACTCGCCCCTCCCCCCCCTTTCTCAACCCCCAATCCTTCTCCTCCTCTCCTCTTCACCTTTTCTCTATCTCTCCTCCCCATTTGCTCCCCTCCACATCCCTTCCTCCTCCCCTCCTTTTTTTAACCCTCATCTTCTCCCGACTCCCCTTCTCGTCCCCACCCCTCCCCTTTTTCTCCCCACCCCTCCCTCTCTACTCCTAACCTCCTCCCCTCTATTCTCCCCACTCCCCCAATTCACTTCCCTGAGTTCCCTATCTCTCTTTCTCTCCGCGCATCCCCCTTACCTCTCAACTCCCCATTACCTCTCCCTCTTCTTCCCACCCCCACCGTCTCTCCCCTCCTACTCTCCCCTCCCCCGATCATTCTCCCCTCTCCTCCCTCTGCTCCTTACTCCCCGCTCTTTACTTACCATCTCCCCCTTCTCCCACCTACCCATTGCTCTCTCCTTCACAACCCTTCCCCTCATCACTCACCTCCACTCCTCTTCTCCCACCTCCCTCCCCATCTTCTCCCCAACCCCTTCCCTTTCTCTCCCCCTTCCCTCCTCCTCCCCACCCCTTCCTCCTTTCCTAGACACCCCACTTTTCTTCCTCTCTCCATCCACTTTTCTTTCTCTCATCTCCCCAACCGGACACACTTCCTTCCCCAATTCCATCCTTCTCTCGTCCCCATCCCATTCTCTTCTTCTCGACCCTTCCCTAAGTAATTCCCCTCCCCTCCTCTTCCATGACCCCTCCCCACCCCATTCCTGCTCCATCCCTTCCCATCTCCTCCCCATCCCTTCCCCATTTCCCCCCTATCCCTTCCCCATCTCCTCCCCATCCCTTCCCCATCTCTTCCCCATCCCCTCCCCTCCCCTCAGCATCCTCATCTCCACCTCATCCATTCCCCATCTCCTCCCTATCCCCTCCCCCTCTACTCTCCATCCCTTCCCCATCTCCTTCCCACCCCTTCCCCATCTCCTCCCCATCCCTTCCCCCATCTCCTCCCCATCCCTTCCCCATCCCTTCCCCATCTCCTCCCCATCCCTTCTCCATCTCCTCCCCATCCCTTCCCCATCTCCTCCCCATCCCTTCTCCATCTCCTCCCCATCCCTTCTCCATCTCCTCCCCACCCCTTCCCCATCTCCTCCCCATCCTTTCCCCATCTCCTCCCTATCCATTTCCCATTTCCTCCCCATCCCTTTCCCATTTCCTTCCCATCCCTTCTCCATCTCCTCCCCACCCCTTCCCCATCTCCCCCCATCCCTTCCCCATCTCCCCCACTCCTCTCCCCCCACTGCGGTGTCGGGGGCTCCAAACACATCCATTAAGCGTGTAAGATGCTGAGGGCTGGGGTGAGTTTGTTATTCTTGTAGCTCTTCTTGGGGGGTTGGAGTCGCGTTTATTTACATTTATGGTTATAGTCTGTGCCGTCGCCTCAACCCGTGTTTTGAAGCGACTTATTTGGGGATCAAGGATGAAAATAAAAGACCCACGTATTCCTCGCGTGCCGGGGGAAAAAAAAAAATTGAGAGAATACGGTGTCTATTCCTGCTCCTTGAATTAACTTACTGGGGATCAAGGATAAAAATAAAAGACCCAAGTATTCCTCGCGTGCTCCAAATAACAATAGGAATTAATAGGTCGAAATCTATCCCTTCTCTCCCACTTTATATATTGGTAATGGACGTCTATACTCTTTTCACTCTAACTTGGCCCAGATTTTGTTTTCTTCCAACTCATTACATATAATTCAGTGGCAGAAAAAGACATTGCTACGTCTCTACATCCCTTCCATAGCACTTCTTCGTGACTAGCACCATATTCTAGCGTTAATCTATTGTTTCAGTTAAGATTACAAGAGGGAGCGACGAAATTTTAGGATAAGTTACAGTGGTAGGTAGTGGCGACCATCATCCACTCACTTGATGTAGTGCTGTCTACTTCTTCCTTCACTTTTATCATTCTTTTTCTGTGTCTGCCCTCCTCTCTTCCTATTTCTCCCATCTTTCCTTTCACTTTTCATTACTCTTCTTTCCTTTTCAGGTGGCTTTACACTGAATGACAAGCCTAATGGTTTCCTGTAAGCCAGGAAACCTTTTACAACGCTGGGTGGTAACCATATAACCAACCCATACGTGTTCCCTACGTGTCAACAAGTGGGTTGGCGGAGGGTTAGTGCCCCTCCCCGTAAAACAACTAACTCAGAAACAAACGGCCACCCCTTACGGGATTATGGCGTCTGGCTATAGACAGACAGACAGATAGGAAGATAGTTAGACAGCGTGAAAATAGCTTAATAGTTTAGTGGTCTGAACACGCTATTCGGAGTGACGGCCTGGCATAGATTTGATTCCCCAAGAGGTAATTTTTTTTTTTTTTTTTTTTTTTTTTGGGGGGATGGACTGCCACGGAGGGAAGTAGTCTGGCCCTCTACCCTTAAATGTACTAAATTTAGGTACCGTAGCCTCGGCCCCTGTACTTTGGAGGACCTAAAATGGAAGTGGTTTATTTTTTTTCTCCTCCTCCTCCTCCTCCTCCTTCTTCTTCATCGTCGTCGTCTTCTCCTTCGAACTGTTTTAATTCTTCTTCTTCTTCTTGCTTCTTGTTATTATTTTTTAAAACTATTTTTGTTACTATATTTAAGTTTATTATTATTATTACGACTATCATTATTGCTGTTGCTGTTACTACTACTACTGCTGCTACTACTACTACTACTGCTACTACTACTACTACTACTATTATTATTATTATCATCATCATTAGTATTCCCATTGTTACTGCTGCTGTTGTTGTTTTTCTACAGCGGAATTAGGATGTGGATTAGCAGGAAGGATTAATAAAAAACGGGATTAGGATATTCATCAGAAGGATTTAATTTACACCTATCAACCACACGATGAGTTGGGGGGAGGGTAGTCAAATGGTGGGTGACAGAGCGACTTGGAGGCGTTTTGTCAGCGGCCACCCTTTGCGGGATTAGGGCGTCGGGCTATAGATAGATAGATTGATAGAACCACACGATGTTATTTAAAATATAGATCAATTGTCTGTTCCACTATCTATCTATCTATCTATGGTCAGACGCCTTAATCCCAGAAGAGGTGGCCACACACAAATCGCCTCCATGTCACCTTGTCCCCTGCCATTTCGCTGCCCTCCCCCCAACTTACACCGCTCTCTCTCATACGCCTCTCTACTCCATCCCTCCATCTCATCCTCAGTCTCCTTTCCCTCTCCCCCCTCCACCTCACTCCCATACCCTCTCCTAGTTAGTCTCTCCTCTCCATCCTCTCCACGCATCCCCTGCAACTATGGTAGCCCCCTAACACCTCTTCCTAACCGATTTATTTTTAGATACGGCTGGTTAATATCGTTCTCTAAGTAATTTATGCAGAGTATGATGAAGTTGGAATGATTTAGGTTCACAGAAGAGGACGGGAAGGTGTAATAAGCAAAATAAATCGCTCAGGAAGAGGTGTTAGGACGTGCCAATCCACTCACCGTCGGCCGCGAGTGAGAGTGAGTTAGTGTGAATCAGAGAGAGAGAGAGAGAGAGAGAGAGAGAGAATGACAAATGATCAAGGACGACCAAGCTTCCAGTAAGAATGACAAAGAATGAGTGTCTATATTGAGAGAGAATGACATAAGCTAAGAATAACTAAGCTACTGGTGAGAATGAGGGAATGAAGAGTAAGAGAAGAATGAATTACAGGTAAGAATGACCTCTGAGAATGATTAAGAATGAGTCTGGTGTGTCTCCTCATGCTGTGGTAAGGGGGTGATGTTTGTAAATACCATAATGTGTTTGTGGTGTTTTATTGTTAGTCCCACGTCGCTTTCGTCAACTTTAGAACTATAGCCTTAGAAATGGAGCCACAAACAAATCGCCTCTATGTCACCCTGTCCTCTGCTATTAATCTGGCCTTCTTCCAATTCATACCCACCTCTCAAATATCTCACCAACACATCGCTCCGTCTCAGTCTCAGTCTCCCCTATCCTCTTACCCCCTCCACCTCACACACATACACTCTTCTAGTCAGTCTCTCTTTTCCATTCTCTCAACCAGGCCAAATAATTCCAATAGTATTTCTCCAAACGCATTCAATCGTTATCAACATTTAGCACACAACGTTACATTAAATAGTCTCTCTCTCTCTCTCTCTCTCTCTCTCTCTCTCTCTCTCTCTCTCTCTCTCTCTCTCTCTCTCTCTCTCTCTCTCAAATAGGATTTATGTCAGCGTATTCCAAATTTTAACAAGTGAATTAATTTTGATGATTCCGCAGTAGTTGTCAAAAAAAAAGTTACTTCTCAGATTAAAAAGAAAAAAAATAACTCAATAAAATAACTATGGAGTAAAAATGCTCATATGAAGCGGTATTCAAGACACAAAAAGCTTACTAAATACACCTCGACATTTGCTTGCATGCGTTTGTCTTGATCACCTAATGGCTGCTCTCCACGCTGCTCGATCTCTGGCAGCCTCCCTTCCCAATCCCATATCCCTGAGATCACACTCTATGACCTCCTCCCAGCTCTTTTTTGGTCTGCCTCTCACAACCCCACCCTCGACGTTCACACCTCTTACCCTCCGCACCCAGTTGTCATTCTCCATCCTCTCAACATGCCCAAACCATCTCAGTCTACCTCTCCTCACCACAACACCAGTACATTCAAGTCCCATCCTTCCTCTGCAGTTCTTGAAATTTCAGTGAGTCAGTCTGTTGCATATTGAGACGAAGGATGATGATATTAGTACTGTTGGCCGGGAATTTTAGCGATTATAGATGTTTTTTTTCTTATATTCCAGATTACGGGGAGAGATAAAAGTGAATTCTTTGTTATCATTCAGGCTTCTAAGACTTATTCTCAATTCAATAAATCGTCTGACATGATAGAATAATATGCTAGAGTTAAATAGACCATGGGAGACCAAGGGGGAGGCCAAGGATGAGATGGAGGGATGGACTGGAGAGGTATATGAGAGAGGGGGGTGTGAGCTGGGAGCAGGGCAGTGAAATGGAGGGGGACAGGGCGACATGGAGGCGATTTGTTTGTGGCCACCCCTTACCGGATTAAGACGTCTGGCAATAGACAAGAAAGATTGAAATGTGGTAATCTTAACACACTCAATTTGACGTTTGTTTGTTTGTTTGTGTTTTTACTATTATTTCCATGTCTAGGTGATTTCATTCATCTTAGGAGAGGTGGCCTTCTGTTCTAATGGACGCGGGTTCGATTCGCAGCTGGGGCAGGGAACAGTTCACAGATTTGAATTTCGGTAGAGCAGACTTTACTGATCTACCATAAGACCCGCCGATGTCATAAAAAAAAAAAAATGCATATACCAATCAACAGTAGTGTATGAGACGGGCATAGCATGTATTCAATATGGACGGTGGGTGTTAGCGCCGAAGTGGTGACAAGTGGAGGTGCATGGTACGTAGGAAAGCTAAGGGGACGGGCTGTGAATTCTATGCCCAGAGTCGGAATCGTAAAAAAAAAAAAAAAAAAAAAGTCAGCCTTTTACGAACAGAATAAAATCATCTATCTGTCTGTCTATCTCCATCTATCTGTGTCTATCTATCTATTTGTCTGTCTGTCTGTCTATCTATCTATCTGGTTGAATGGGAGAAGCAGACAGAGTAAACGAAGATAGCAACCCGTGTTTATTTTTTTATGCTTACTCAGCGCTCTTAATCTTAGTCAGGGTCTTGCTAATTCTGATTCTCTAAATATTATCCTTTAACGCCTTTCACGCCCCGATTTATCTTGACGCGATGCTTTGTCACTCGTGTGTGTGTGTGTGTGTGTGTGTGTGTGTGTATGTTTCTACCCATCAACCACACGATCAATATTCCTTCAACCCCAACCTTCCCAACCCACAAAAACCAATGTGAAATCCAGGTCCCATTTTTATTACTAGATTTGCACGGGCGAGGAGAAACAAACTTGATCCGCCAGTCCGACCGGACCAATATTCGAACTCGGGTTTGTCCATTTGTCCCCTGGAAGTGCTAACCACTGTACCGTCTCTTCCCCCGGGTATGGAGGAAAGGAGATGGAGGAAGGAGTGAGGGAGGAGAGATTAGGAAGAAGGAAGGAGTAAGGAAGGGTGAGAGAGAGAGAGAGTGAGAGAGAGAGATGAGGAGTAAGGGAGCACAATGGGAAGGGGTGAGGGAGTGATGAGTAAGGGAAAGGGTGGGGGATGTGGGCGGAGGGAGAGGGGAGAGGGATAATAGGGTGGGGGTGGGAATGGCTGACAGGGAAGGGAAAGTCATAAGGAAATAGAAAAATAACGTGAGAGATATGAGGAAGTGCCAATTTGTTCACGATGTTTTGCGCTTTTCCAAATTCCAGCGTCATTTTTAGACTTAAGGACGAGTGACTATCCATTAGCATTTGTACTGTCGATCGCTGCATCCTGTGAGCTGTGAGTCTAGGATAATCTCAAGGTATTGTTGTTCCTACACATTAACAATCCGTACTCAGATCTCTCTCATCTTTCACCACTCTGACCTATTAGCATTTAGTCTGTTCCATACAATCACTATTTCTGAATTTTATATAATTTATTTCTCTTATTTCTTTCACTCAGTTACGGTGATACCATCATAGATCATTTCTCTTCTTTCAAAGCCTCACTTGCTCATTTCTTTTTTCTCACATTTATTTTTTTCAGTCTCCCCACCTTGTTTTTATCATCAATTTTCTGTGCATCAAACGCATATACACTCTTGGTTAACTCAGTAGCAAAAGGAAAACATCGAATTTCTTTGTTACCCTAAAAAGTCAATTTTCTGTGAATGCTTTCTTTCACAGAAAATGGATTTTTAGACGGTGACTTTTCTTTTTATCATTTTCCTTTGCCATTACGATTGCTGTTTCACCCTATCTTTGCCCGTCCAGACCCAATTGCCATATGTAACTCACTGCGGTTTGGGGTTCGTTAGCATCCTCTCTCGCAGTGCTGAAGCTCGTACTGAAAGAGTAATAGAAAACCGAAAAATTGGCTCCTGTTTTACACGCAGTACTGGATCTGTCAAAGAATTTATGTAGACTATCTTCCTGTACAAATTTATGGTAAAATTTCTCTCTCTCCCTCTCTCTCTTGTTATTTTATTATGAGATTATTATTGTATTCACCTTTAGAGAGAATTTTCGAAGTGGATAAGCTAGACTTAAGCTTCCTCAGCCTCTTCCATACGAGAGGCCTCTATTAGGTGAAGGGACGAATAGATAAAGAAGTCACCGAATTAAAGAAGTTGTATTACGCCCAGTCAGAGCTCGAGTAGGTTGTTGTTGTTGTTGTATCCGTCTGTCTGGCCGAGCAGACCCATCAACCAGAAGCGAACAGCCTCCCTCCTGTGGCAGATACGTGTAAACATGGATACGATTTCTTTCCTCATGTAATTTTTCTCTTTCTTCTTCTCTCTAACAAGGAGAGTATGTTTTCACCCCTATTTGTATGTTTGTTTGTCTGTTAGAAGGAGTACTCGAAAACTAAAAGAGAGATTTGGACCAAATTTGGTAGGCAGATAATCCATGTCCCAGGGAACAGTCCATTAACTTTTGGGACCCATCCGGATCGTATTACAGATTCTAGATTCAGAAATACCCTAATCAGTGTGAGAAAACCTAACCCACTATGAAGAGTGGTATGTAAGTTATTTTGTCTTTGTATGATGCGCTCTAGTGAGTGCACCTATAGTACGTCTTTTTTTTTTTTTTTTTTTTTTTTTTTTTTTTGCCTCCGTCACTCAAGGCTTGTGTAGTCCGATGCCGAACTGAAAATCTTATACTCGGTTGATATGGAAACATGCTGACATTTTTCCCTTGCTTTTTCTTCTTGCGTCACATTCCACCCGTTCTTTTGTCACCGCCACCCCCCCTCAAAATCAGGATGGATCACGATGTTGACAGAGTGCACGCTGCGTACTCCCTTTGTTTCATTACTCATTTTTATTTATTGATTTATTTATTTCTACCTCCATTTATTTATGTATTTATTTATTTATTTTTACCTCCATTTATTTATTATTTTTACCTTTATTTTTTTATTTGTATATTTTTATCTCCTGAAAAAAAGAGGGGAGAGAAGGAGGACAGGACAGCTGGCAGTGTTTGCAGGGAAGGCTTGACTTGTGCTGTTGGGGAATTACTCGACTCTTTGGGGAAGGCACAGGCCTATGTTCCTCCCTGAGTAGCTTAATGGCAGTGTGTTGACGGAAACTGGGTCAGCGAATAAGAGGAAGAAGCCAAAGTAAGAGGATAATCTGTTTTGAAGATGTTTTGTTTACGATTCTCAGTTTAACCCAGGGTGATAACTTGTCTCATTTCCACTCATTTTCACATCTGTCCTGTCCAGTTCTCCAGTGCAGTATTTCATTGGTCCTTCTGGCCATCCTTGTACTCAACAGGACCATTTTGGAGCAATCTTTCTCACAGTTTTATCTTTATCAATACCAGTGACATCTAATCAGTGTTGGAGGCTCAGTCTGTTCAGGCATCTCGTAGTACTGGATTGTGTGTGTGTGTGTGTGTGTGTGTGTGTGTGTGTGTGTGTGTGTGTGTGTGTGTGTGTACTAAAACACCTCCCTCAATGATCAGTGGAGAACCAAACGAAAATGTCAACTACTGAACCCTGAGTAGTTGTACTGTATGTGGAACCTTTTTTTTTTTTTTTTTTTTTTTTTTATCCATACGTTGGCTACATACCTACCCACATACTTACATACAGACATACACACATGCACACATACATAGGTACACTCATATACACTGATACATACATGCACTCATACATACACACATGCATACATATTCATTCATACATATAGATTTATCGTGAACAACTGTCTTCCTTTGCGCAGATGGAAAAGTGCCGTACCGTTTTTAAGTTACGTCCTTGACACACAAGAGCTTGCGATGGGTATCCTGGAGTGAACACAGAGAGAGAGAGAGAGAGAGAGAGAGAGAGAGAGATTATTTTTAAAGCAAAGATAATATTGCTCCTCTGTACTGCTGCTATGTATGCCGATTTTCTCTACTTAAAGTTAACGAAATAAGATCGAAGTCCAAGATATGCGAAATAAATGTAGATTAAAAGAAAGTTGAATAAGGTGAACTGTGGATCCTACCCTCTTGATATAAGGAAAAAGCGAGAATTTAGAGACACGCAAGAGAGAGAGAGAGAGAGAGGGAGAGAGAGAGAGAGAGAGAGAGAGAGAACTTGAAGTAGGAGGAGTCAGGAAGTTATCAGAAGAGGGAGAAAGTCTAGCCTCTTGTGTCCAACGACTTTACTCTCGCCACTTGCAGACCATTTAAAGGATTGGTCGTAGGGAAAGAGCTAATTAAGGCCTTATCTAACCTTTCCAGCAAAAAAGTCTCACCGAAGGAACACACCTGGGCATTATATTGTGAGACTTGGGAAAATGAAAGGGCAGTGTTTGAATCGGGGGACAAGAGCGCCTTCAGTTCCCACCGGACCACCAATCTCAGCGTGGCTCTCTCTATTAACTGAGGTATTTTTAGGTCAGGCCCCGTCTGGAGTTGGATCACCTGGAATAAAAACTTTTTACCTTTGATCAGCAATAGGAATAGTTCATTAACCTCGTAGATCAGGTGGCGCAGTTTTCATTCTATTTTTGGTGTCTCAAGATGATCAGAATAAACCCGCTTAACTCAGACTTGACCTAAAACTGCCATCTCGCCATCTTGAGTGCTGAATTGTAACGAAAGATTAATACTAGAATTGTGATGCTAGTCACGAAGAAGTGCTAAGGAAAGGCTGTAGAGCTGTAGCATTGTCTATTGTCATCTCGCCATCTTGAATGCTGAGCTGTAACAATAGATTATCACTAGAATCACGAAGAAGTATTGTTGGGAAGGATAAAGAGCTGTAGCATTTTCCTTTCTACCGTCAATCTACGTGAAATAAGCTGCAAAAGGACGAAAAACTGGTCCAAGTTAAGGTGAAACGAGTATACAAGTCACGCAGAGTAGACTTTTCGCATTACAGGGGTTTGATACAGTCTTCATTAACCTATTCACTACGAGTGATCCACGAAAGTTGAATAAAATAGAAGAATACAAAAAGTAATAAAGAAAAAGAACGTCGCCTGCGATGGTTCAACATACGATTTTAAATTTTTGATATTTTTGTCTCACCATCCACAGACGATTTTCTTACACACACACACACACACACACACACACAGTCGAATGATTGACGCTTTCTTATTGATGACAGATTTCTTATGGTATTTTGTTAACTTTATATCTTCATGTCCATCTGCCTCAGTCAAATGCAATGGTATAAGCGGTCTGGTGTAAGAGGGATGGTGTTTTCTTGGTATTTACGGGCCTATATGTATTAGTCAGTGAGAGTAAACTATCTTGCCGTAGGTTTATTGTGAAAATATTACTGACTATGTGGAATGGCGGATCTGGGAATTTGTAAGAGGTGTTGCCCATATCACTTCCCAGAGTAATGAAGGTCTGGCATCCCCTTCCTTCTCATCCAGTTATGTTACCTTTGTCAACCAAGAATAGAGTGTATGACGTATGGGAGAAATAAAAACGATAGCCAGTAAAAGATGCAGTCTATATGTGTAAAGTTTATCAATAGCCAGACGCCTTAATCCGGTAAGGAGTGGCCAAGAACAGATTGCCTCCATGTCTCCCCGTCCCCGGCAATTCCCCTCCCTTCCCCCCACCTTACACCCCCCCCCTCTCTCATATACCTCTCCACTACTGTAAACTAATCTTCAGTGTGATAAAGCAGGGGTGTACAGGTGTAGTATGGGCAACACCCCTGGATCCGCCCATGATGTGACAGACAAGCTATGAGAGGTGCTGCCTGTGTAAGTTCTGTCTGACGAGCAAGGAGAGATAGAAAGTGTGACAGAAAAAGCTGACTTAAGTACCAGGTAATTCACTAGGTATATAATTCAGCTTGACTATTATTCTATTGCTGATTGTTATTTGAATGCATATGCTTCTGTCTCAACATGCAAACGAATTAAATGGGATGATGGGCAAAGGAAATTATACGAACAGAGAATGACACGAGTGCTGTTATGACTGCCTGTTGTGTGTGATTCGAGGAAAGAAACAGACCTAATGGGGAAAAATCGGGAATAAAGCAAGGGATGGAAATTTAACAGAAATAAGGTAACAGGAAATAAAGGAACACTAAATAGGATGAAATATCGGTAAAAAAAAGATTATAAAAAAAAAACTATAGGAACGTAAAAGTAATGTTCCTGAGACATGAATATTTACCTCTTCGTCTGCAATAGATTTTTTTCATTTTTTAATTTTTCAGAAGTTAACCAGAATATAATACTTAAATTTCACAAAAAAATATCGAGACTTTTTAAACCCTTCTCTCCTATAACATGATTTTTGTCTTTTTCTTCCAGTCTCTAGTTGGTTTTGTTTTTGGAATAATAATATGTGACTGGGTTATAAGGTCTTCATTAATCTCTCTCTCTCTCTCTCTCTCTCTCTCTCTCTCTCTCTCTCTCTCTCTCTCTCTCTCTCTCTCTCTCTCTCTCTCCCTCTCAAAATACACCATCCTGACAGCTAACAAATCGCTTGAATCTCTCTCTCTCTCTCTCTCTCTCTCTCTCTATTAAAATACACCACATTATAGTTCACAAATCACGTGTATAAATCTCTCCACCCACATGACAGCTCTGGGCAGTAATTTAGTCCATGGGTTTGTCATAGGCAGTCACCGAAATAAAACACTGGCACTTCATGTTTTATCACCACACCATCCATAAAAAGTAGTATGACGCAAATATAGTATGACACGAAAATAGTCTGAAACGATAACAGTATGTCAGAAAAATAGTATAACCAAAAATAGTATGACAAAAACAGTATGGCACAAAAATAGTACAACAAGCACAGTATGACAAAAACAGTATGACAAAAACAGTATGACAAAAAATAGTATGATAAAAACAGTGACAAAATAGCATGACACAAAATTAGTATGACAAAAAACAGTATGACAAAAACAGTGTGACAAAAAATAGTATAACAAAAATAGTATGACAAAAAATAGTATGACAAAAATAGTATGATAAATAGTATAACAAAACTAGTATGACAAAAACTAGTATGAAAAAAATAGTATGATAAATCGTATAGCAAAAATAGTACCGGTATGACAAAAATAGTATATATAACACAAACATTCAGTAGTATGACAAAAACAGTATGACACAAAAATAGTATGACCAGAACTAGTATGACCGAAATAGTTTTACAAAAATCTCCCTATCTATATACTATCCATATACCTAGGCTCTTTACCCCAGAGAAAGGAAGGTAGCAGAGACAGGACCACACACACACACACACACACACACACACACACACACACACACACACACACACACACACACACACACACACACACACAGCCCCAGGGACTAAAATAGTGTGACAAAAAATGCCTCTGTGTAGTGTAGAACCTGATTCACTTTTTTCTTTTTTTTTCTTTCTTTTTTTTTTGGCTTTGTATGAGAAATTTTCATTCTGATTCACGCATCTGTCTTTGTTTAATCTGTGAACTTTATTATGGTATATCATCATCATCATCATCATCATCATCATCATCATCATCACCACCACCTTCACCATCATCATCAACACGAGTATCATCATTATCACCATCACCACCATCACCCTCATCATTACAACCACACCATCATCATCATCACCACCACCACCAACATCACCACCACCACCCTTACCATCACCACCACCACCCTTACCATCACCACCACCACCAGTCATTATCATCATCACCACCATCACCACCACCATCATCGTCATCATTATCATCACCGTGAGACAGAAGCTACCAGCCCTTGTTCTTCAGACTGGAGTGAAGGAAAGGCAATACTGATGTGAGGTACCTTATCTTTCTCGCATATATCTCGCTTTTCAAGATTACCACGAGCGAGGATGAGTATCGAGTTACCCAGCTTGGATTTCCATGGTATTTGCGAGCTGATAAGGGCCAGAATTCTCCTTAGTTAAGAAAGCTCCCTAACACCTCTTCCTTACCAATTTATTAGGCTTTTTTGACCTTGCTGTCTTCTTCAGTGTTACTTAGGTCATTTTGATATCAACCATACTCGTGCTCTGCGTAAATGACGTACAGTGGGATATTAACCACCCATCAGAAAAAATAAATCGCTACGGGAGAGGTGTTAGGGAGCTTCCTTAAAAATGCGAGCCTGGATTGATCTTTGAATACCGTGAAGTACGTATTTCATCCTCAGTGAAAGACAAGGTATTTATCATATTAATTAAAGACGACGGTGCGTGATACTTAACGAATCTTAGGTGGCGGGGAAGGGGAAGTGTCGGGGAAGGGGGGATTATAGGAAGGGGGGAGGGTGATGGAGAAGGAGGGAGGGTGATGGGGAGGGAGAAAGGGTGACGGGGAAAGGATGGGGAGGGTGACGTGGAAGGATGGGTGACGGGGACGGAGAAGGGGTGTGTGTGACGAACATTACATAATCAAACACTAAAACTTTTCAGTCTTTTAATATCACACTTCTGCATTTTAACAGTTAGCCATTCATTATCTCAAACAACTTGGGCGGAACAATCTTGCGGGCATCTGGCCTTAGGTTCCTTCTTCCTTGCATGAAAAATAAATAAAAAAATAAATAACAGGACATTCCTATTCATTTTTCAATCTCTGGACACCGATATATTGAAAAAAAAAAAAAGGTACATTTTCTTTTTATTTACCTTCCCAGTTTAGTTAAAAGCTTAATTTTTATGTTAAAATTACAGCACTTTCTATGATTAAAATTATTGCATTATAGACAAAATTATGTTAAGTGTGTTTCTAAAAGCTACGTGAAATCCTATTGCGTTGTTTAAAATAGAATTGTACTTGGTTTGGTGCATGAAAAGGTTGGCTTGGATTGTTTTAATGTGTGGTGATTATTATCTCTCTCTCTCTCTCTCTCTCTCTCTCTCTCTCTCTCTCTCTCTCTCTCTCTCTATCAATGATAATAAGAGCATAGTTATTTCTTTTCATCTGTAAAGTTTAAAAGTAATTTCTCTCTCTCTCTCTCTCTCTCTCTCTCTCTCTCTCTCTCTCTCTCTCTCTCTCTGTATCAATGATAATAAGAGCATAGTTATTTCTTTCTATCTGTAAAGTTTAAAAGTAATTTCTCTCTCTCTCTCTCTCTCTCTCTCTCTCTCTCTCTCTCTCTCTCTCTCTCTCTCTCTCTCTCTCTCTCTCTGTATCAATGATAATAAGAGCAGTTATTTCTTTATCTAATGTAATGTTTAGACGTAATTTATCACAATAGTTCGTTTGTTTCCATCTGAGGTAAGAATGAGTCTCCTTGGTTACTAGTCAAATTTATCCTCCAATCTAAGGGAACATGAGCACTCACACAACTTCAATAATTAGCGTGAAATTTGATGCCGTATTTATGAGGAAGGAATGGGTCTCCTTGGTTACTAGTCAAATTTGTCCTTCTCTCTGACTACATCTGACCACTAGGCTAACTGAGCTGAAAGAGAATGAACGGAGTATAGCAGCCCCCATATGTATAAATAAATGCAAGGTAAATATACAGGAAGGTGGTGGCGACCATCATCCACTCACTTGATGCAGTGCTGCCTACTTCTCCCTTCACCTTTATCATTCTTTTTCTGTGTCAGTCCTCCTCTCTTCCTATTTCTCCCACCTTTCCTTACACGTTTTATTACTCTTCTCTCCAATTCAGGTGGCTTTACCTTGAATGACAAGCCTAAGGTGTCCAGTAAGCCAGGAAACCATTTACAACGCTGGGTGGTAACCATATAACTAACCCATACGTGTTCCCTACGTGTCGTCAAGTGGGTTGGCGGAGGGTTAGAGCCCATCCACGTAAAACAACTATAACTCAAACGGCCACCCCTTACGGGATTATGGCGTCTGGCAGCAGATAGATAGACAGAATTATACAGACAGATTTATTTCCATACACTCTGGGGTAACTGCGCGCGAAATGACATGGCGATTAATCTATTGTATTTTACGTACAGGCACTTAGCGTAATCGGATTTTCGCGTCATCACGATGTTGAAAATCGAATGTTGTCATAAAAATAATCCTGGTGGCGATTTTTCTTTCATGTAGGGATTTTCATGGATTTTACAACTTACGGAAGTCGAGATATATCCCTCTCTCTCTCTCTCTCTCTCTCTCTCTCTCTCTCTCTCTCTCTCTCTCTCTCTCTCGGCGGCATATTTGGTTTCAAAATGTTATTAGAATATTTTTGCATACTGTGAGGGATGAGCCAAAGTCAGTCTGTCTCTCCCAGCTGCTCTCATACCCAGGTGTTGCCTCCCCCCCTTCTCTCTCTCTCTCTCTCTCCATATAGATAGATAGATAGATTGACTGATATGTAAATATTGATAGAAGGATAGATAGATAGATCGATATAGCTAGATAGATATAGATCTATCTATTTATCTATTTACCTAGACTGCTTCCCCCAAGGAAAGGGAGGTAGCCGAGACAGGACGACACACTCCCCATTTACTCATCCATTCAAACACATTCATTCGCATCTTAGCCCCAAAGGGGAGAACGGACAGATCCTCACTGCACCACACGCACAAGGGTCAACTGCGCAATGCAATCAGTGACATCCGCAGTAGGGCCCGACAGCAGAACTGGTTTACCCCTGCCACATCATAACAGACCCATCCCCTTACCCACACCTGACCTGACTAGCTGATCAGACCAAATGCGGGAGAATATCCCCTCAGGGACTGCGTCATCACTTATTCATTCACAATTTCTCTCCATTTATTTCTGTCACGCACAGCCACTCTTCCTTGCTCAACAGACATCCCTCTCGCATCCAGCGCTCTCTTCACACTGTCCATCCATCCTATTCGTGGTCTTCCTCTCAGCCTTACACCTCTCACATCAGATCTAGTTATCTTTTTCACCAATCGCTCATTATCCATTCTCTCCATATGCCCAAACCATCGCAACACCTTCTGCTCAACTCTAGCAGCCATCTCCCGAACCACTCCAGTTCTCCTTCGCACTTCATCATTTCGCACCCGATCCATACGCATCACTCCACACACACTCCTCAGACACCTCATCTCCATTACATTCAAACTTCTCCTCTCTGCTACACCCATATTCCATGTTTCAGCCCCATATAACGCAGTCGGTACCACAACACCCTCATACAGCCTTCTCTTTACATCCACTCTAAGCGAACGACATTTAAACACTTTTTTCATTCCTCCCAGCACCTTTCCTACTTCATTTATTCTAAACTTCACTTCTGCATCTATTCTTCCATCCACAGCAACATGTGACCCTAGATATTTAAAACAATCTACCTCCTCAAGCAACTCACCATTCCAAACTATATTCATCCCCCTACCATCTATCAACCTCGTACACTTCATCACTTTACTCTTATTCTCATTTACTTTCAATTATAGATATAGGTAGATGTAGATAAATAGATTGATACAGATGTGAATGTTGCATAAACTGCGCCTAGAAGTGACCAGAGGAATTTACAAAACGTTTTACGAGGCAGGAGAGCCAACGGGACGGCCAGAAGCAATCACTAAATCCAATTAAAACTCACTGTGTAAAAGCATGATGTGAACAAGCTCCCTGTGTTTTATGATACTTTTTTAAGGCATTTGATGGTGAAAAACTCTGACTGATTCTCCTTTATCTTCATTATTGTTACTACGCTTGGCAGTGTGAGAGGCGGACTGATCATGTCTTATAATTACTAGTGTTCCATACATGACTATCGAAAATTAGGGAGTTGCTTACACCCGTGGGCATTCCTTTCTAATAATAGGGCTGTGAGGACCAGTGTCAGACGTCATCAACAGTAGAAAACCCAAATACGAGAGACCAGGAGCGTCCTACTGCCCCTCCCTTCCACAATCCCAGTCCAACATGATGGCGAGAATGTTTATACCCGTGCGGCGCATATCCCAGGTCTGTTTACATACGGCTTGTGTTTATGTTGGGCGAGTGTGTGTGTGTGTGTGTGTGTGTGTGTGTGTGTGTGTGTGTGTGTGTGTGTGTGTGTGTGTGTGTGTGTGTGTGTGTGTGTGTGTGTGTGTGTGTGTGTGTGTGTGTGTGTGTGTGTGGAGGAAAGTCAACAAAGCCAGTGATAGAGCGGCTGCTGTGGTAGTTCGTCAGTCCTCATCCCCTTTCCTATCGCTGTTTCTGCTTTCCCTTTGATGCATATCCCAGTATTTCTAAGCTTTGATTTATATTTTATCCCAGTCTCTTGGTTGTGATCAGTCAAGTGTACGGTATATATCTTTTTTTTTTTTTTTTTTTTTTTTTCCCCTGTTCCGTGGGATTGCAGGCACAAAACACTGCAGACTAACATTCTTATTGGTTTTTGTTGCTCCGTTAGGGGCCGGCCTTAGAAGGGCCTTTGTCACTGAGTTACTGATTACTGACAAGACTGATGATCTTGTGTCTGGCAGCCCAGCGCATAACATACCTACTTGTCATACAGCAGGACTCTTTCTCCATGAGTTCTGACGTTTTGAGAATTTGTTATTTAACCTTTGGGAATGTGTTGAGTTGGTTGGAATCTGATGGACTGATTGTAAATGGGGTTTGCCTCTCAATTTTCTGTAGGATGTACTTTTTTCTTCAAGATTTTTAAGTTCTTCAATAATTCAGCTTCGTATCGGTATATTTTGGCCAGCCTGGGCAAATTTGGATAGTTCTGAACTTGACATTTGGTGGGATAGGTCTGTCGTGGGTTTGCAGGTAAATCTTCCTGTAAGAAATTTGTGCTGGAACAGTTGCTGAGGCTAGATGGATAGACAGACGGATTGACAAGTTGGAAGACAGACGGATGGATGAGTGAAAAATAATATTAGATGAATGAATAGAAGGACTACTTACAGCCAGAAGGAAAGGACTTACCTCTGACTTACTCCATAACTTAGTGTAATGAAATCGGACTTTCTGCCTCCACACTTTACAGCATTCTTGGTGTTTGACTACTGTACAGGACATTTATTGTCCAGATAACCCCCGTAGAGACACCAAAGGGCTGTACTTCCCATAATATCTCCTGAATTACTAATCAGACGCAATCTTGTGACTGATATAGGCTGCTAGCAGTTCCTCCTGAAACTAATGTCGGCATTCCACCAAAACTGAACGTGCTAGGATTCGATAAAAACTGAAGGCTTCTTTGGTGTGAATCTGGATTGCTCAGGCCTCTGAAACTTTAGCAAATGGCATTGTATCTGCATCAGAAGCACATGAGCAAGAACCTTCTTTGACACACTGAGTAATCTAACGCCACTGTAAGTACTGCGGCCAAGTTGGTTTATTATCCCAGACAGGGATAATCAACTCCCTTGTCCAGACAGGAGGTCTGATACCAGTATGCTAGATGACTTTTATGACCACATGTAATCCCAGATCAGGGCTTTACCCCCAACTTTGACCAGTTTCTCAGAGATGCCACAAACATCAACCACCCTACAATTATCCAGCCTAACCATTGCCGTCCTGATTTTACTTAGAGAAAACATAGCACTGTCGACTAATGGGACAGAAGCTGGAACCAGCATACCAACCACTGGAAGCTCTCCACTGGGTTCTCTGCCAAACAGAGTTGCTCAGAATGCTCAGCCAACAAGCCCTGTACTCTCCTACCTGTGATATGAACCTTCTATCTGCCGTTCGAACAGAGTTAATCTGGGATGTGGGTCTCGTGCAGAACCTTCTTCAGAGCTTGATAAGCAGGTGGAAGGTCCTTTGCATGAAAGTGACCCTTTACCTCAAAGATCCTGGCATACCTTTCCTCAGAGAAACTCGTGCCTAATGATACAGCTTTGTTGTTCCTGATCCCCAGTCTGTCCAGCAGGATGGCTCATCAGCTGTAGCCAGCATCCTTGTTGAGATGTACCCCCTCTTGTGTCTCATGCAATCTCCACCATGCTCATTAGATACTCCTAATGTAACACACTTGAAGCTATCTCATTGTTAAACAGAGTCCTCGACAACACTGGGCACATGAAACCAGTGCAAGACTAGCACTGCATACTCATAAGCACACCCACCGTCCAGGAGTTTCTCAATTTGGAAGAATTTTTGGTGGTATCTTGGATTTCTCTGTCTTAAGTAGTAGCCTGAAGGCAGCACTATCAAGCCTGTGATCAGGAGCGAAGAGATCTACACACGCAAAAACCCTGCAGTTCTGTTGGATTTTACATCTAGTTCATACAGAGATGTTGTCAGTATCCTCTGCAGCCTCTCCAGCATTGGAATACCAAGTCGAGGTGAGAATCTGGTTACTGGAAACAGCAGTTTCAATTTATGGGGTTGGTAGAAGTCACAAGGAAAGAACTGGCAATATTTCTGGTTCCCGAACTATGAGTACCTACACATTTCTCGAAGCCTTCTCTGTCACCACCAGTAAATACAATGAGGTCGACCCCAGATGAATTGTGTATCCTATTAAGGATTTAGTTCCACAATTGAGTTTGGCGTAAAACAGCTCTTTCATCTCAAAATCGCTCGTCTCGGTAAAAAGTGCAGTAGGAGAGGCGAGACCCAAAATGTACTAAACCTCACCAGCATTACACACTCACCAACCTGAGTAACCACGTCAGCAGCAGAGGCAAGGCGACTAGAAATCCTCACAGCTGTTCCCCTAAGACAGGCACTATTATAACTGCCGTGTCAGTATTATATGTAACCATCCCTGTTCTAACACTGACAAGAATAGGCTGATCGACAAGAAAAATGGTCAATTTTAGGGTGGCCCAAAGGAGGAAAGTTCACCTCATGCTCTCAAGGTGGGTATAATGACAGTTGGAAGCCGGGACGTAAGGTGGTAGGATACTTTCTTCAGGTGCTGTGTGCTTGCATGTATTGAAGAGCATTCTTTCATAGCTACAGAATCATTTAGATGGAGCCATTAACAATACCAATGTAGTCATGTTAATTTACAGTGAATAGAATGGAACTGACCTAGAATTGGAATAAACAAAGCAAGTTGCCTAAGTAAAGACAGTGGCCATGGTTTGTTTCTTCCTCCTCTTTTCATAGATTTGGCCGGGGTTTAAGAATACCTGAAGTGCTGGAGGAAGATAATGTTGCTTCCTGTAACGTGGGTGTGTTGATTAGTGGGGCAAGGGACCTTAACCACAAATTTATGGTTTGGAGAAAGAAGGCTTTGACTGATGCCTATTGACTACGCGAGGGTCTGTGAGGATTAGTGTTTGTTATGCCTGACTGATTCCTCATAAAAAGACACGGGATCGTCATATTTACAATCAAGGTCCCTACTTCAGTTTTAAGTATGCGAAGGCTGGGTAAAAAAGGCAACCTAAAGTTCTTTGGCCTACCCAGGAATCGAACCCAGGACCTTTCAGTTTAGGGCCAACTGCGCGTCCAATCACACCACCGCCACTCCTTGCCGTAAGTGACTGCTGGGCTGCTACGGAAGTGTCGACGAGATTAAGGATCCGTGAATGTTAGATATCATAGTTGTTTATGCCTGTTTTCTCATGATCAACAAGTGCACAAGAAAAATTATACCTGTGTTGCCCTTTGACAGGTGGGGTCAGAGGTCAGGAGGGCAGGACTCACCAGAAGGGATGTCTGTCGCTTCCTATAAAATTCTACATAATGTTGAGGCCCTATCCCTTCCGCCCTCTCTTTTTCCTTAGAGTCTTTATCTTGAGTTTTCTCTTACTTTTTTCCTTTTATCTTTTTGCTTTTAAGCGAGACTATGACTCTGTTTGGACCATTGGTATTTCTTGAATTTCGTTTTTACTTTCTTGCAAGACTGTGATAATAACTGCAGATGTCTGGGGAGCAATTGAATAAGCTATACTTTGACCCTAGACCCATAACTTTATTTTACAGTTCAGTCTTGCCATATCTCCAGACTGTCTCATCCCATTAAGGGCAGTCTTTTTTGAACTGAGACGGTTCGGTACAGCCTTCATTACCCTCTTTAGTACACGATGCCTTACCTCAGTTGTCTAAAATCGTCTAGAGGAAGTGGGAATAGATTGTAAAACGACCACTTAGGGTTTCTGTTTACTGCTTGTCCTTTCGCAGACTCACACACGCTTGACTCATGATTGCAATTTCAGGAGAAGTGTTCTACCATATCACCTGTGTCTTTTGATTTTATTCCTTATCAATAAAGTAGTATTCCTGTGCAGAGTACCATAACCAATTACACCTTTGATCTGAGCAGAATGGTAGAATCGAACACAGGCAGTAAGACAAAGTATACCGCTCCAGATATAACCAGTCTACTTTATTTTTCAACACCGCCATCTTTCATTGTTAGAGACGCAAAATATAACTATACCCATATCTCAGTGACCTTCCCGAGCTGAGGGTGTTAAAGTTTGTTGATGAAAGAAACAGCAGCTTCACCATACGCACTGGGCACCTCAAAGACAGTGAATCCTATCCATCCCAGGCCCCGGTCGTGTCATTGTCGTGCCACTGCAAAAAGTAGCCTTCTTTTCGCTTCGCCTTCTGTTTCTCCAAGATTATTTGCCTGAGCTGGTTACGCCGGGGTGAGATCAAGAAGATGAGCCTCCCCATCCTCTGCCTTTGGGGTGTGGCCACGGGGCAGGGGTGGAGATTGAGGGAAAGAATATTGATTTAGTGGGGAAGGCTTAAGTACAGGGTGAGGCAGCGATAATCATGAATAATATGTATGAAATTTCGTGGGCCATGGATATCCTCGAATGTCCGACGTCATACGATTTTTCTAAATAAAATCTCTACGTCTATGTTAATGTAATAGGTACTGTACATTATGCATTTGATTTTTATAGTGCTGTGTGTGCATGTGATTTTTTTTTTTTTTTTTTACGCATTGGTTAGAATTTTTGTATGTCCGTATGTGTAACTTTTTCAGTGCATTTGTAAAGACTGTTGCACATGCTTTAGCCTCATCGCAAAACACCTGAGTACTCAAGAGATATGAAGGAAAAGATGATCGGTAACGCAGAGATGATTCAAGACTGCAGACTGCCGAACTGTCACTGCTATCACGCCAAGAAATACCAGAGAGATAATGAGCTGGAGAGCGTTCCCTTAAGCAGACATTTTCAAGAACGTTCCATTAAGCAGACATTTTCAAGGACGTTCCGTAAAGCAGACATTTTCAAGAACGTTCCTTAGAGCAGACATTTTCAAGCTTTAAGCAGACATTTTCAAGAACGTTCTTTTATGTAGACATTTTCAAGAACGTCCCTTTAAACAGACACATTCAAGAACGTTCCTTTAAGCAGACATTTTCAAGAACATTCCTTTAAGCAGACATTTTCAAGAACGTTCCTTAGAGCAGACACTGACGTTCCTTTAAGCAGGCATTTTCAAGAGCAGACACTTCATTATACCTGTGGGGATGAAGAATGAGTGATATTATAAAGATCTGCTGTTGTGCGTCCTTTACTCCGCGTATAAAATCACCATCCATTCCAAACATTTTCAGTGGATGAAGAAAACGAAGAAGAGAAAATGGATAATAAGCAAACAACTTCAGTACATGTTAAAGGAGATTTGGCAGCACCTTAAAATAATTGAATATGGGACCTTTTGGTGTAGACCGCCCATAGATAGGAAAATTACCATCTTTTAGGGGAAATAATTAAAGTTACTGATGGAAAGGGGAAAAAAATCCGTACTTTGTAATCACGCGAGCTGTGGCCTCTCCCCCCTCAAGCAATTAGCCTGATCAGAGATTATGCAAAGCGGTTCCTGCCAATCGATAGGACCCACACCGACCCCCGCCACCGCCACCACCACCGCCGCCGTTTCTCAGTAGTCTCCCCCAACATTCTCTCGCTCCACCACTAGCTCACTCCCTTCATTTGCTCCCCACTCACTTTTCACTCCCTCTCCTCACTCACGCTTCACTCCCTGTCTCCATTCCCCCCTCCTCACTCTCTCACTCTTCACTCATTTTCTCATTTTGTCTCCTAACTTTTCTCATTTCCTTCTCACACTTCCTCAACTTCCTCTTTCCATTCTCCCCTCTCTCTCTCTCTCTCTCTCTCTCTCTCTCTCTCTCTCTCTCATCTCCACTCCACTCCACTCCTCACTCTCCTCCCCCTTCCACTTCCTCTTCTCCCCCATCCACTCGTTCTGCTCCTCTCCTTCCCCCCATTCTCGCCCTCTCCGCTCCCTGTCACTTTCCCCACTCCACTTAGTTTAAACTCTCTCTCTCTCTCTCTCTCTCTCTCTCTCTCTCTCTCTCTCTCTCTCTCTCTCTCTCTCTCTCTCTCTCCCTTAATCCATTAGTGTCCAGGGTTCTTGTGTGTTGGATTTTGCTGAAAGGGAACTTGCCATACCACCCTTCAACTACTAGCTCATAGTCGCGAAGCTCATACGTCCGCGTCCTGGAGTTCCCTTCCTCCATTGCCTTTTTTAATGGTCTGTGGACCTTAGTGGATTTACCTGATCATTCTGTCTCATCGTCTGGCCTTTGGTTCCTTCTCCTTTGCATAAAAAATATGAAAAACACCCCTCCTTCCGTTCCCATTCCTCATTGCTATTCACAGATCCTACTTATCCTTTTTCCTACCCTCTCCCTTCCCCATTCCTTTCCTCTTTCCCTCTCCCCTCTTTTCCCCATCATTTCATTCATCCCCTTTCTTTCCCCTTTCCTTTACCCCTCTTTTTCTTTCCCCCTCTTTTTCTTTCCCCCCCTTTTCTCTTTCCCTCTCTCCCCTCGTCGCTCTTCCCCTCCTCTCTTTCTCACCTCTCTAACTTTCCCTTCATCCCCTCTCTCCTCTCCATTCCTTCCTCTTATTGCTCTCTTAACCTTTCTCCCTTCCCCTCCACCTCTGTCACTTCCCCCTTGCCCATTCGCCTCTCAACTCTCATCGTCTAAAATCACCACAATTTTTTTTTAAAGTCTTCGCTTATTTTTCCTTCAGTTTTCGTCGGATCCGTCTCATCCAGGTCTCTCTCATCCCTTTTTCAGTTTTCCTCTCACTCATCCGACTTTCCCCTTCCATTTTTCGAGTTAAATCTCTTCCTTTGCCATTTTTCGGTTTAACTCTCTTCCTTCGTAAATTTCTCCCCTGCCAATACGCTCATCATCATCTTCCATCTCCAGGCTCATCTCTATCAACACACTTTCTTATCTCTCTCTCTTTACAGCAGGGGGCGTCCACACCGGAGTATAAATTGCCGGAGTTGGGATAATTTGGACTTCTTTGAGGGGTAATGGATGGCAGGCGAGAAACGGAAAGAAAAATAATATCCCGTGAATATTTTACACTCGATTGTTTTGCCCTTTGGATTTTACTGTTCTTGCTTTCTTGCTTTTTTTTTTTTTGCTTTCTTTTTGCTTGTTTTGCTTTATTGTATTAATCTTTCGCCTTTTTTTGCTTTTTACCCATTTTGCTTTCTTGTATTTTTTTTGGCTATTTTTTGCTTATTTTGCTTTTTTGTATAAATCTTTTGCCTTTTTCTGCTTTTTACCGTTCTTGCTTTCTTGCTTGTTTTACTTTCTGTCTTATTTTTGCTTATTTTGCTTTGTTGTATAAATTCGGGGTTTGAATTAATGCAGTGCTTGTTTACCTCCTCCATCCGCGAATGCCGTCCTTGTTTATGGTCCCTGCTTTCAATCATTTCTTCCTCCGAGACTTTTCAAACGTGCAAGGGATGGATAAAGGTAGATATGGATAGATTTAGCCTTCGTTAACCCCTTCACAACTAAGGGCCCTCGTTAAGCCCACTGTATTCGTGTGGATATGGCCAAAATTAAGCACACATATACAGAGAAAAACTTACAAAAAAAAAAAAACTACTACTCTGTTTTTCCTTATTCTTCGACTGTAGGTACACTTGAGACGTAAGATCTTTCAATTTCCCTCTCTTACGAAGGTCCCCAAATTTGTGTGTGTGTGTGTGTGTGTGTGTGTGTGTGTGTGTGTGTGTAATGACATAGCTAGTAATGACCATCTATTTTTAACACACTGGATCCCATACCTTACTCTCACCTGAGGAAAATCACCTATGGAGGAGAATAAAAGAGTTGTCCCGACCGTGGGAGGAGTATCGGTGGCAGTATTAACACTCTCAGGCTCCTATGACTCACTCAACTGAATAAAACCATATGCTTTTAGCCCGAAATCTTAAAATCATCCATGAGACCACTAGAGTTCATTACCCTGATATAGCATTTGATTTTGCGAGGGGATGCGTCAGTCAGAGTTATCGATAGCTATCCTATGTTATTTCCTACGCCCATATCCGCAGACTGAGCCATTCTCACAGCACGCAGGTTATATTTAAGGCCCTTCTTGTATATAGATGAACTGTTGATTTTCAGTGTGTTAAATAGACAGAGGCAATATACTCGACACTTGAAAATTAGAGTTGCGTTTATATAGTCTTTTCGTGTTTAATATTACCTTGATAAAGTGTTGCAGAATTTGTATCTTAATTCATTGAGTCGTAATTTTGGTATAGTATGATGATGATAATGATATAATAATAATAATAATAATAATAATAATAATAATAATAGCAGTAATAATAATAATCGTCATCATCATCATCAATCATCATCATCATTATCACCATCACCACCACCACCATCATTATTATCATCATCACTATCATCATCATCATCATCATCATCATCATCATCATCATGTGGGGTAATGAGAAGGAGCAGATGTCAATTAAGTAATGGTAGTGAAACAGATTGGGAACATATGTTAGACAGTCTTATTATCCTTCCTTTTTTTTTCTTTTTCTTACACAGATCAAACCACTCCCCTCCTCTCTCTCTCTCTCTCTCTCTCTCTCTCTCTCTCTCTCTCTCTCTCTCTCTCTCTCTCAACAGCCCTGAGGCAAGTAGGTAATGGAGAGAAGGGGAGGGAGGGGGGAGGGAGAGGAGGGAGGTAGAGCGGAGGGGGAAAAAAAACTCAAAAAGTGGTTTGATGTTAAGGATGGCAATTTGGAGAGAGAGAGAGAGAGAGAGAGAGATGGGAGGTCGATAAAGTCTAGGCAGGAGGGGAGGGTACAGGGAGGGGAGGGGAAGGGAAGAGGGAGTTGAGGGCTGGATAAACGCAAAGTCTTTAGAAGGGAGAAAGTGGATCAGACGAAGTAAAATCTTGACTAATAGGCTTCCCTTTCACTCTTTCCCCTCCCCTCTCACTCTCTTTCCTTCCCCTCTCGCTGTTCTCCCCTTCCCCTCTCACTCTCCCTTCCCCTCTCACTCTCCTTCCCCTTCCCCCCTCACCCTCTTTCCCCTTCCCCCTCACTCTCTTCCTCTTCCCCTCTCACTCTCGTTTCTTCCCCTCTCTCTCTCTCTTTCCCTTCCCTCTCACTCCCTTTCCCTTCCCCTCTCACTCTTTCCCTCCCCCTCTCACTCTCCCTTCCCTTCTCACATCTTCCCCTCCCCCTCTCACTCTCTTTCCTTCCCCTCTCGCTGTCCTCCCCTTCCCCTCTCACTCTCCTCCCCTTCCCTCTCACTCCCTTTCCCTTCCCTCTCACCCTCTTCCCCTTCCCTTCTCACATCTTCTCTTCCCCTCTCTCTCTTTCCCTTACTCTCTCATCCTCTCCCTCTTCCCCTCTCACTCTCTTCTCCTCCCCCCCCTCTCTCTCTCTCTCCCTTCCCTCTCACTCTCTTTCTCTTCTCCTCTCACTCACTTCCGTTTCCTCCCTCCATCTCCTCCCCCTCCTCTTCCTCTTCCCCCTTTTCTCTCGCCCTCTCCTTCCTTTCCCTTTTCCCTCCTCTTCTTGTTCTTTCTTCCTCTCTCCCTATCAGTTTCTCCTCCTCCTCCTCCTCCTCCTCCTCCTCCTCCTCCTCCTCCTCCTCCTCCTCTCTCTCTCTCTCTCTCTCTCTCTCTCTCCAACCTTTTCCTTCCTTCCTCTCCTTATCTTCCTCCTCCTCTTACCCTTCTTTTTAAAGGCCTGTTTCACCTTTTGCTTTCCTTCCTTCTTTCTCTTTCTTCTCCTCCCTGCTTCCTCCTCCTCCTCCTCCTCCTCATCATCATCATCATCATCATCATCATCATCATCATCATCATAATCATCTTCACTAACCTTCCTTACCTCTTCTCTTCCCTTCCTTTCCCTTCTCTTCCTCACTTCTTTCCCTTCTTTGGCCTTTCTTTTCCCTTCCTTTCTTCCCTGCTGTTCCCTTCCCCTCTTTCTTTCCTCTCTCTTCTCTTCCTTTCCCTTCCCTTTCCCTGTTTCCTTCTCATCCTTTCATTTCCCTTCCCTTCCCTTCCCTTCCTTTCCCTTCCTCCTTCTCTTCCCTGCTCTTTTCCCTTTCCTGCCATCTTCTCCTTTCCGTTCACTTATCTGCTTCCTTCCCTTCCCTTCCTCCTTATCATCCCTTCTCTTCCCTGTCTCATTTCCTTCCCTACCTTCCCCTCTTCTCTCACCTACCCTTCCCTGCCTCCCCCTCTTCTCTTCCCTTCCCTTTCCTACCTCCTCCTTCGTTTCACCTCCCTGTCTTCTTCCCTTCCCTTCCATACCTCTTGAACTTCCTCCTCTGATACTCTTTCACCCATCCTTTCCTCCTCACTGCATCACCAAACTCCTTCTACCTGTCTCATCCTCACCCGTTCCTCCTCTCCTCATCACCCAACCCTTCCTCTTCCTCACCTTCTCTACATCTTCACAGTTCATTTCTCACATTCCTCATTTAAACTCTCCCTCCCTCCTCTTGATCTATGCTTCTTCCTCCCCTTCCAGTCCCCCCTTCCTCTTACTTGCCCTCCTCTCCTTCTCACCTTCCTATTCTACCTCCTCCTTCCTTGATTCATCTTTTTCCCTATCTTCCCTGTTCGCTCCCAAGAAAATTTAAAACTGACGAAAATCACTGAGAAACCCTATCTTTACCTGTGTGTGTTTCAGAGGGTTAAAACTTTCCGCTATGTCTTCGTCAGACTTTGAAAAGACACTGTTGTCCCTTTCTGTACATCATCGCAGAGAACTTATTACCCTTCTGTCACCTCCTCGTTCTCCCCCACCTCCTAAGCACCTGAAACTCACTCCAATCATCTCCCCACCGACAACTAAGCACCTTGAAGTGACCGCGGCCGTGAGAGAGACGAGACATTCTAATACCGGCCTAGTAATCTCTCACTCGGATATTTTTTTTCCCTGGCTCTGTTTGAAGTTATGCTGCTGTAATTAACCTTAAGCCCCTTGTAATGTGGCACAGGCCTAGATCACCAGGTAAATGTACAGGTGTATGCAGTACCATCATCCTCATTACGCTGATGAAATACTCTTTAATACGAAAGTAGATGGTGCAGGTGGTGATGGTGGTGCTACTACTACTACTGCTACTACTAGTACTTATAATAATCATCATCGTCATCATCATCAAACTTTTTCTCCTTCTCCTCCTCCTCTTCCTCCTCCTTCTTCTACTACTGCTATTACTTCTTCTACTACTACTACTACTACTACTACTACTACTTGATGATGATAGTGCTCCATCTACTGCTACAACAACAACATTAAACACAACACAGTAATTGCCCTAAAGAGACAAAACTTACCCATACTGACTGCGGTACTTCAAGACGAAAGATTGCATATAGGAAACAAAACCAACCTTATTATTACTGAAGGTTTTTGTCGTTTGCTGTGAAGTTGGTGAGCGTTTGTTTTTGGGGTAATTTGTCAAGGCGAACGATTCTTTTCTGTTCTTCTGCATCAAGTTGGACCCAAAAACTAACATAGCAAATTTTTGATGGTATAAACTAATAAAAACCCAGCACAAAAAAACACTGCTAGCAATAATGGACCTATTTGGGTGAAGTTTTATGCTCCATCCGTCACTTTCCGATGCACAAGCAGAATATTAATCAGAAACCTACCAAACACTCAGTAAAGCTCGGTAAATACGATCAGAAATATAAAAATTTACTGAGTTTCAAGACAGCAAAATAATAATAATAATAATAATAATAACAATAATAATAATAACAATAATATCCCAAATGGTGTACCTCAGGGTTTTATCTTGTCTCCCATTGTATTCAGCATATAAAGTTCTTAAGTGAAATCCCAGCCCCTCCTGACCCCATCGTAAGGCAAGTCCCCCCATCGTAAAGCAAATGTCCCCATCGTAAAGCAAGTGTCCCCATCGTAAAGCAAGTCCTAACCCATTGTAAAGCAAGTCCTAACCCATTGTAGAGCAAGTCCTGACCCCCATCGTAAAGCAAGTGTCCATCGTAAAGCAAATCTCCCCATCGTAAAGCAAGTCCTACCCCATCGTAAAGCAAGTCCTAACTCATCGTAAAGCGAGTGTTCATCGTAAAGCAAGTCCTAACCCATCGTAAAGCAAATCGCCCCATCGTAAATCAAGTCCTGACCCCATATTATAGCAAATGTCCAGTGATGACGGTATTGCTATAACGTCTCTCTCTCTCTCTCTCTCTCTCTCTCTCTCTCTCTCTCTCTCTCTCTCTCTCTCACACACACACACACACACACACTTAAAAAAACACAGAGCCAAAAAACACACATTAATCATCTTAACATGTTTTTTACAAACAATGAATACAGTCGAAAATCAAATATTCACATTTTTAGGACACTCATAGACCCAGACTTCAAAAATAACAAAACAAAAGCATTTCTAATATACAAACTCTCCAAAGGGTCAGTAACACTCAAAATCCATCACTTGAACATCCGTCGTATCAAACACACATCACAGCACTTCACAAAACACAAAATAACACACTTCACAACATCACCACAGAATACCTACACCCAGAACAGTTATCAAGATCGTAGACTTGTTTAGATATCAGGAAAAGAACAACTGATTCCTTTAATTCCAAGCAGCCACAAACACCCACACAAACGCTGCACATTCCTACAAACACATCTACCCCTACAGCTCAGTACGATAGCACCTGCAGTCACATTCTACCATCAGCAAATTCACACAAATAACTACTCCACACTTTAATCCTCTACCACGCTGTCAGCATCTTTATCTCTGTCTCAAAGAAAAATCCCTCTGGTATAGAAAACGGATGACGAAGTAGGATAACCCACGATGGATCATTCTTTCCTAGTCAGCTCTGTGGATCTAGATACTCACATAGACACAAACTAGATAAAACTATAAGATTATGTTATACTGTGCCCGTGTGTGTGTGTGTGTGTGTGTGTGTGTGTGTGTGTGTGTGTGTGTGTGTGTGTGTGTGTGTGTGTGTGTGTGTGTTTCCAGAGCTGGCACAAGTAAGACAATGCTTCACCTCAAATATATGTCCTATGCCCTGATGGAATTTCTGGCCATTTACCTATTGCGGGTTCAAAACGGCTCGTGAGGTTGATTAACACGGTCTAATAATATAAATGACATCCTTAAAGTATGGATAGAATGTACTAAATGTTTACAGTGCATCATAAAGGTTAAGTGACACCCCCACTGACACATGTAAATCTTGAACTAGTACTCCTTTGCTGTGATAATGTTAATGCTAATACTGTACATTACGATATTAACAGATATGAAGACCTGATACGAGCAATAACGCACCTCATTATCGCTGAAGTAACGCCGTGTTTCACTAATGACACGCTGTTCGTCGAGAATTTTGTTGCTTAATATTGACATAGTTAAAAGACTCGTGTTTACCAGCTAAAAATATAATTATAATGTTCCCTCATAATTATCCGGTAAGTTATATCATGAAGGTAAGTAATTGCACCGTGATTATTTCAGCTTCCCATTACTCGTCTGATTACAGAGAGCGCTGCTAATGGCCTGGTTGGTGCAAATTGCTTGCTAATTATGTCAACTGCTGCCCGAGATAATTATGTGGTGGAGGGATATTATGTTAATGGGAGGGCCGTATGGGTTTTCTTGCATGGTATGTGTGGGAAAATAATCTATACAAGACCATCTATCTATCTATCCATCTACTGCTGGTAGCCTTAATCCCTTATATGGGGTGGCCACAAACAAATCGCCTCCAAGTCACTCTGTCCCCCGCCATTTCACTGCCCTGCTCCCAATTCACACCCCGCTCTCTCATATACCTCTCCACTCCATCCCTCCATCTCATCCTTGGCCTTCCCCTCCCTCTCTCCCCCTCCACCTCACTCACACTCTCCTTGTCAGTATCTCACTCTCCTACACAAGACACTTCTAAAAATTTACCTGCAATTTTCATACCATTTGTCTAATTTACCTGTAATTTTCATACCATCATTCTAATTTACCTGCAATTTTCATACCATCATTCTAATTTACCTGCAATTTTCATACCATCATTCTAATTTACCCGTAATTTTCATACCATCAGTCTTTTTAGCTTGGAAAAAGGACATGGTGTGTATAATTGATTGTGACATTCTTTAATTGTATAAAAGAGAGAAACAGGTATTCAAGGTGAACAATATTACGATTTTGGTGGAGTATATCAAAGTGGATATAAGAGAGAGGAAATCGAGACAAAGATCCATATCCCCGTAAGTTCCCTAACACCTCTTCCTTGGCAATTTAATTTTGGATATGACTGGTTAATATCCTTTTGTTTGTTATTTATGCATAATATGGCGATGTTGGAGGGATTTATGTAACACGGAAGAGGACAATATGGTGTAATAAACAAACTAAATCGCTTAGGAAATGGCGTTAGGGAGCTTCATTAACCGACAAGAATACCTGGATACCTCCCTTCTTCCCTTGCACCATGGTACTTCCCCTCCCTTGCACCATGGTACTTCCCTTCTCCCCTTGCACCACCGTACTCCCTCCTTTTCCACGGCACTTCCCTCCCCCTTCCTCAACACCACTCTACCCCCCTTCCCATCAGCTCCCTGTTTCTCTCCCCTTCCCTTCATCTCCCTATTTCCCTCCCCTTCCCTCCATCTCCCTACTTCTCTCCCTTTCCCTTCACCCCCCTCCCTCCTTCACAACTCCGATTCCCATCCCTATCTCGTCCCTTTAATTTCGCTTCTACCTTCTCCTCCTCCTCTGCACTAGCCATATCCATTTCCTTTCCCATTTACTTCCGTGTTTAATGTACCCTTCTCCCTTTACGTGCATTAAGCTGGTCTCTTCTTTCTCTTTCCTCTTCCGCCTTCCTCTCTCTCTCTGATGGTTCCCGCCCCCTCGTCTCTTTTCCAGTTCACACTTCGTCTTCCTCTTCTTTATTTACTTAATCATGCTCCTCTGTCCTTGCTCTTCCGTCTTCACACTTCTTCCTTCTCCCTTTCTTCCTGCTATCTCCTCCCTCTTCTCCCTCCCAAGTTACCTCCCTTCTTCCCTTCTTTTACTTCCAACCATCTTCTTCACCCTCCCTTGTACCTCTCTCTCTCTCCCCTCCCTCCCTCTCTCTCTCTCTCTCTCTCTCTCTCTCTCTCTCTCTCTCTCTCTCTCTCTCTCCATCTACGTATCCTCTGCCAACCTCACCCTTGTGTTTCTCTGCCCACTGTTTCGTTCCACTTGTCCCAGTGCATCATCAGCTGTACCATTTTCGTTCCACCGTTCCCCGCCAGAATTACAGACACCCATTGTCTCCTCATTCATTTCTCCTTTATTTCTCCTCATTCATTTCTACTTTATTTTCGTCCCTTGTCATTACCTAGTCTCCAGCCAAGCAGAATTCCTTCCTTCCTTCCCCTAAAATATTCGTTTTTCATCTAGGCTTTCATTTTATTCCTTTCGCAATAACTTCAATAAAGACTTAAAATAAAAACAAATACATAAACAGGGGAAGCGAAAAAGTCGAATGTTTAAATTTGCTTTATTGTCGACCTTACCCTCTCTTTCAAAAACAAAATTCACAAACTTTTTCACTTCCATTCTTCCCACGCACAAACACCTCGACTCTTTCCTCCCCTCTCGCTCTCCTCCTATTCAACCACTCTCTCTTGTGTGCACTTCACTTATTTACTCACCTTAATTACCCCCATCCGCCTTTCACCTCTCCCCACACTTCAGCCACCAATCGTTCCAAACCTCTTCAGTCCTTCTAGCCACTTTCTGCGCGTCATTGCTCACTCCTACCCTTTACAACTCCCTCATTTACTCTTCCTACCCTCCTCACACCTCCACACAGGCTTTAGTTATCTGCCTTTTCTCACTCCTACCACCTTTTGCACTTCCACTCTCACTCCATCTACATTCTAAACACTCCCTGTCCCTCATTTCTTGCTTCATTCATTCCCACCCCCCTATCACTCCACTTCTCCCAATCCCTCCCCTGCTCTCCCTTTTCCTCCACCCGTCCTTCCCTCCCTCCCTTCCCTACTTCATTCCTTCCTTCCCATCCCTTTATCTGTACTCTTTCACTCCAGCCGCCTTTCCCTCCACCTTCCCTCCTGCGAGCATACCTCACCTGCCCTCTCTTCTTTCCACCCCCCTTCTCATTAACTTGACGTGATCCACCTCTCTCCTCAGTATCCCCCTCCCCCTCTCTTCCCCAACTCATGGCTATTCTACCCCACTCCACCCCCACCCACCGACGATCCATCCCATCCTGTCAACCATGTACTTACACCTCACCAATCCTCCGCACTTACTGGCATCCGACCATCCTTGCCCCATTCACTTATGTCCCCTCCCCCACCACAATACCACACGATTTTACACCACAAAATCGCCACCACCATCACCACTACTATTACCACTGCCACTACTACTACTATCACTCCTACGCTACCTACTGCCATCGTTACCACTACCACCACCACTGCCCCTCGTACCCCACGTATTGACATATCCACTACCACCACCACCACCACTGACGCCCCCTTCCTAACCACTACCACCCCTACCTGACTACTACCACTACCCTCCCTAGTCACCAGCAATACCACTCTTTCCCAACCACTATCATTCTTAGCCCCCCCCCCCTTTGTCCACTTATTGACTCCACACCCCCACCACCTCTTCCACCATTAGCACCTCCACCCCACCACCACAGTCCCTCCTCATTGACCCCCTCCACCCCTCCCCCTCCCCACCCCAACTGCCTCCACTTCATACCTCCATTTCTCAGGCACAGAACTTTCCATTCATTCTGGTAAATGGAATCCCATTCAGTTGGCCCTCCACTCCAGACCCTGCCTCCCCACTCCTGGCTATCTCACCTCACCACACTACTCTCCTCACCCAACCACACCACTAACCTCACACCATTACTCTGCTCACCACACTATTCTTTTCGCCCAACCACACCACCAACCTCATCACACTACTCCACTCACCACATCACATCACTAACCTCACCAACACTACTCTTCTCACCACACTACTCCTATCACCACATCACATCACTAACCTCACCACACTACTCTGCTCACCACATTGCTCACCACACTACTCACCACACCACACCACTAATCTCACCACACTACTCTGCTCATCATACTGGTCTCACCACACCGCGCTACGCTGCTCATCGTACTGTTTAGCTTAGCTCACTATACTTAGCTCACCACACTACCCAGCTCACATACCACATTGCTCCTTACTTCTCAGAGCTTCTTAGTGCTTCAAGGACTAAAGCTACTTAACATACCTCACCACACCATGCCACACAACACTATACCTCACCACACCATACTTCACCATACCCTACCTAACCACACCACACTATACCCCTCCTTGTCCTACCCCACCACACCACACCATACCCCTCCTAACCCCATCTCATCACACCACACTATACCTCACCACACCACACCATACCTCACCACATCATACCCCTCCTCACCTCCACACACCACACCATTCCCTTCCCCACGCCACCTGTTACAAGCCCTGCCTCTCACTGCAACACTTATTACAACACAGCCACTCCACATAGAGTGCCGGTTAGTATGCAGGGGGAGGACGGGACAGGTATGCAGTCTGTTTATTTCATGTGGTATACCCGAGGGAGCCTGAGTTTTTGAGCGGAAGTTTTTACAGTAGCCCGACCTTTACTCAAACTTCCAATCTTGCTGTCAGTCATTGTACAGTCGCCGCCAATCATGTCCTCAGTCCTGCCTTTCTCTCTTTACGGACTTAGAAAAATTGTGTTTGGTGGAACTGCAGCTTACGACACTGCACTAATATGAAGTCAGGTGAGTTCAATCAATCTACGGATTCACCACACCAAATTTCAAAGTGCATAGTGAAAAGCAGAAGGGACATGATTTTTTATGCCGACTGTACCTGCTGAGCTACAACCGCGTGCTAAAATAAATTCTCAGCATTATTTGACGGCAAGCATACCGCAGTGAGTGCTTAGCCTCTTTAAGCTGATGTATTTTTATTATATTCTAATTTCTAGACTACTTTATTGACTTTTAGAGAGATTTATAAACGTGGAGGGACTAAACAGAGCCTTCATTTACCCTCTAATTACAGTGCGTCTTCTGTAAACTGAATGGAATAATCTAGAGCTGATAAGAACAAAATAAACCACCGGATTGAAGGGATTAAGAGCCTTATCACGTGATCATTCGTTAACTAGGTATGGAAAACCATTAATTCAGGAAAGGGAATACTTTTACCGTTTTGTCTTACCTAAATAACCTGGAAATGTTTAATATTCTCGCTTGCGCAAACTTACCATACCCTTTTCACTCTAACCTGGCCTAAAATTGCCATCTCTTCGTCTTGAATACTGAGTTAGAGCAAGGGATTAGAAGCGGAATGGGAGGCTAGTCACGAAGAAGTGCTATGGGAAGAGAAGCTGCTGCCTTATGCTGTCACTGAGCTACAAGAATAAGCATGCAGAAGGGGAAAAAACTGGGCCAGCTTAAGGTAAAAGGACTATAGCCGACGAATTTTAAGCTGTTCAGGAGAGAGTGTCTAGGAAACCAGTGTTTATACGGTCACCATCAACCCCTTCAAGGGCGAGACAACTCTAGTATTCTTTCTCTGCTTAGATGCTTATGGTCAGCTTACAGTATGTCACAGGAGCCTGAGTTAGATTTTTTTTTTTTTTTTTTATGGTGGATAGATAAATATATAAAAAATTAAATCCAAAAATATGTCATTGTTTTGGGTCATAAGTTTTCGAGCATATTTTTCCAGTTGAGTTAATTACCATATTTTGATTATTTGTTACCATGACGTTAGAATGATTTTTTTTCTTTTTCTTTCTCTCTCTCTCTCTCTCTCTCTCTCTCTCTCTCTCTCTCTCTCTCTCTCTCTCTCTCTCTCTCTCTCATTCTTGTCACTTCCAGGTGGTCTTATAGAACTTAAAATTTTTTGTACTGAAGGTGCTATACTCCTTTTACCTTAACTTGGCCCAGATTTTAGCACTTTTGTAGCTTATTTCCCGTAGCTCAGTGGCGGAATAAGACAACACTACGGCTCCGCATTCTTTCCATAGCACTTCTTCGTGACTAGCATCATCATAATCTAGCGTCAGTCTCCTCTCACAACTCGGAACTCAAGACAAAGAGACGGCGATTTTAGGCCAAGTTAAACTGAAAAGGGTATAGTGGAAGAAGAGGCTATGGCCGTAAGTTTGAAAAGATAGTCTTAAGCAAACAATCGTCTGCTGGAGAGACCAAGAAAATCACCCCCTCTCTCAAAAAAAGAAAGAAAAAAAAAAAACATTACGCCGCTCCCGCCAAGTGTTTACAATCAAGCACAGAGAAAACGTAATAGAAGTGGGTAGACTGTTTTATTTGTAATTTCTATAACTAATACTGCAGCTCTGAATTTTACATGGGCGACAAGCATGTGGAGCGGCTTTCCTTCTCAGCTGGTTTTAGTATGAAAGCTTGAGATGTGCAATATTAATAGTTAATATTTTTTCACACGTGCATTCAAAATATCCCAGACATCTGGTCCTTGTGTGAACTCTCTCTCTCTCTCTCTCTCTCTCTCTCTCTCTCTCTCTCTCTATCTATCTATCTCTCACATCAGTAAATAAAGAGCAAATCACAATATTAATTTCTGTGTGTGTGTGTGTGTGTGTGTGTGTGTGTGTGTGTGTGTGTAGAAAATTGGTCGAGTAGTTAAAGACGATTGGAGAGGGTGAGCTGTGACGATGATGGTTGGTGGGATAGGGTGATGGCACTACACCCAGTGAGTATGGATGGTGTGGATTGACCAGTATCGGCGGGACGAGGGTCTGGTCCACATCTTTTTCCAAACAGAAGTATATAAACATCACAGTAAAGTAAATAAGCGACGAACTTATACATATATTTTTTTTCTTTTTTAATGCAAGGAAGAAGGAATCAAGAGCCAGGAGTAGATTGTTCCCTCCAAGACAAAACAGAAACAAGATATTAGAGAGCCAAATTCAAGATCCGTTATCAGATATTATCAGAATGGTGAAGAGGAAACAATGCAAGCAACGAAAAATCAAGTTAAAACAGGGAAATGTGATAAACAACGAAGAGATAAAAAGAGTGACGAAAGGGTGAATACAAAGTTGTAGAATGCAGTGAAAATACCTCGTGAAGAATTGTATAAGACGAAGAGACGGAAAGCAAAAGAGAGAAAGTCTGTCAGTAATAATGCTAATCATCACCATCATCATCATCATCATCACCATCATCATAAAGGTGGGCAAGAGATGATAAAGCAGAAACAAGAATTAGTCAATTATTTAACAACAAAGAAGGAAAAAATGAGGAAAAATGATGCAGGCGTCAGCGATAGACAAAAAAAAAAAAATAATAATTTATCTATCATTCAGTTATTTATTACCCCATTCATCAGGAGCGTAGGGGCCCTGGGTTAGGCTATTATGTCCCAGCGGTTAAGACGAGTGACCAGTCGCTTTTCCCTGAGCGGTTTGTGAGCAATAAACCCTATCCAACCGTCAAACTAAACCAGTATGAATTACATCCGTCTAGAGCGCCTCAACCAGCTAAACCACCTGGCGTTCATGTGGCCATATGATCAATACCCACCTTACTCATGGCTTTCAGGAAGACAGGAAACCATTTACAGTGTAAAGTCACATGAAGGGAGCACTACATCAGGTGAGTGGATGGCAAGCTCTCCCAGGTACTAAAAATGAATAAATACATTAAATCAATAAAAGGATGTCGAAGCTAGTAAGTGCTCATAAAATTAATTGGTAGATGAAGGAAAAGGTTTACGAGGAAAAAAGGGAGAGGTTGACCGAAGGGAAGGGCTAGTGAGAGGTGACATGAAGTGAAAGAATAAAAGGAAGAATAAGAGATAATGTGATAAAGGAAGGTGAGGAGCAGAAGGAAGAGGAAGAAGTGGAGGAGGAGAAGAAGGAAGAGGAGGAGGAGGAGAAGGAGGAGTAAGAAGTGGAGGAGGAGGAGGAAGAGGAAGAAGTGAAGAAAGACTGTAATGACTATCGACCACACACACACACACACACACACACACACACACACACACACACACACACACACACACACACACACGAGAGAAAGAGAGAGAGAGAGGGGGGGGGCTTCTCGTGACTTACTCCAGTTACTCTTGACCAACTTCATGTAATCTTGCCCACAAGTGTCCACCTGCTGGTTTGTTTTCCTCTCTCTCTCTCTCTCTCTCTCTCTCTCTCTCTCTCTCTCACAGACTATAAAAAGAGAGAACCTTTTGCACCACCCTGTAAAAGTTACTCCTTCCCCGCCACAGCCTGACCCAAAACATTGTACTGTTTTTATGCCTTTATTCTGTTTGTTTTTGTTTTAATTATTTTACTTCTTTTTATTTTTTCTTTAATTCGGTTTTTTTTTCTCCTTTATTCTGTTTGTTTTTGCTTTAAGTGTTTGTTTTGGTTTAAATTTACCTTTTCTTTAATTCTGCTTGTTTTTGCTTTAATTCAGATAGCCCAAGACAGGATAGAGAGAGAGAGAGAGAGAGAGAGACTGACAGACAGATAGAAAATAGGTGAAGATGCATTAATCGTGTCAGTAAGAAGGCTGGAGGTGTGTGTGTGTGTGTGTGTGTGTGTGTGTGTGTGTGTGTGTGTGTGTGTGTGTGTGTGTGTGTGTGTGTGTGTGTGTGTGTGTGTGTGTGTGTGTGTGCGAGAGAGAGAGAGAGAGAGAGAAACGAAAACTCTTCTTCATTAAGTGTAATTTTTGCCAGTAATTTTAATGTTCTTATAAGAGGGTAAAATTCCTCTCAGAAGAATCATGGCAAAGGTCACACAATTTCTTAAGGTGGGTGAGACCAGCCAAGGACTCAGACACCTGCTGAGAGATAGAGAGAGAGAGAGAGAGAGAGAGAGAGAGAGAGAGAGAGAGAAGGTAAAGTACTTTTGTATCTGGTAGAGAGAGAAATTACAGTACTGTCATATTTGGTGTATTTCTTTATTTTTCCCACCTTGAAGAGCAGGTAACAAATTTAACTCTTATATGTTAATAAATTCTACTGTTACGACTGTCCAAAAACACATGCATCATAAAACCACAAACACTCATGATACCCTGGCTGATATTTAGCAACGAACCCCACGAAGCTGGCACACACACACACACACACACACACAGGAAGGTAACAAGCACGTCTTTGTTGTGTGTACCATCATACTTCCCGAGGACAAGCACATCCTTTGCACCTGCAGTTTTGTCTTCCCTCTGTAGTGAACGTCAGGTACTTGATTGCCACCTTGTCAGCATCCAGCACAGCCACCCTATGGAGTGTCTCGCCCTCTCATGGACAGCAGCACTTTCCCCCGCCACTCTCACATGAAAGCACGTCACCCATAGACAACTCTTGGCCCACTTTCAACCGAGGGAAGCACTAACACAAACTGTTTTTGCACTGTGTCCACGTCTTTCATTTTCTCTGGTCCACTGTCACTCGCTGATGCTGAACTGGGGGTAATGGAGTCTCAAAATAGTCTCAAAAGATGTGTGGAATTGTACCTCAACTGGACACAAATAAAAGACGACTCAGGATTCATACCTATCGAATGCGGATGGGACACTGAGGCGGTCCCTCACTTTTTGCTTTTGTTCGTCTCACAGAATATGACCCACAGTGCCAAATAATTATTACATCTAGGTCCACAAGGGTACGGGTGAGTGTGGAGGGTAAGAGAAGAAGCCTACTCACCAGCACCCCTTTCAAGCAGTTCTGGTATGGTGCTGCTACAACCTCAAGTCATAGTTCCTCCTTCGTCTTTCCTCTCACCAGCAGGGCAGCAACAGTGATCTACTAACATGCCACCTCCGGCCATGCCAGGATGGTAAATCGCTTCCACCTTGGCCCATTCCTGTGTTGCTAAATAAATTGTACCTGTCTTTAAATAACACCCTCAGTAGCACAGGTCTTCCCACGGTCATGAGTCGCCTCTGTTACACCTTAGCCACCAACATATCTAAAAGGAGTCTTCTAAACTGAAGGGTCAGACTTATTCCTTTGTGCCTTTTGTTGTAAGCATGTATCTGACGCCTCATCATGTAGGAATTAAATGAAGACAGCACGTAACATCTGATTAAATGGACAACAGAGAAGTCAGACCCTCAACAGCAGTGATATGCGGAGTTTAATATAGGTGTGGGAATCACCTAATCAAGCAACTTAATGGTTAATTCCGAAACCCAAGATCCGCAACATTTTTCTTTCATTTTTAAGGCAGAGCACTAAAGGATAAAAGGATGTAAATCTCGACGATGAGGCAACCAACATCATAACTCCCTTCATCTACAAAATCACTACTGGACACCCACACACCATCGCAACAAATGAAAAAGATCCTGTTTATTTATGAGGTGAGCAGTAAAGGAGTCGAATTCACACAGCAGCCACACTCCATTTTGTAGCACCTGCACTCTAGTCGCGGAGGAAGAAGGAAAAGCAGGTTAATATAAAGTATTATTTTGTACATACGACTGAAATTTTGCACCAGGGCAGTCCATTGCAGTTTCCCTGGCCAAAAAGCCCTTGAAGTGTGGACAAAATTGGGTGAAGGGACCTCTGGATTTACTGTACAAGAATAAGTAAATTATAGGCCCCCTCAGCACACAGATTAAATGTTGGGCAATGGGGCGTTGTGGCAATTTAAGATGGATATTGTTCGTGCATGCGGGGGTCACGTTCAAAGTCGTCATTTTACCGCCCACGCAATGTGTACCAGGGCGCGGTGCCAATATACCTGCTGGGAGTTATTGGCACCGTGGGACCTAAACACCCTCCAATAAACAGACTTATGGCAATTTGGTCCACTGGGCTGCTTCTGTCATTTGCCGGACCTTTGTAAACATCGTTAGCTTCCGTGATTTGTATAGTTGGGTTTTCTGAAGGAGTACCACGACATCCATGGGTTTTAATCCGTTCTGCTGAGGGATTTTCATTTATATCCTCTCTTGCCATCTCCATACGATTTTACTGTGATCATTGGAGGCTTTCTGAACTGTAAGAATTACGTAGGTAAACAATAAACCAAGAAAATGTCATATGCATTTTTGCTTAACTGTTTAACTTTATATATTTGATGCCAGAGGATGGAGCGAGGACTCTCCCCTGACGACAGAAAATACTTTTGATTCTTCTTTGTAATAATGATAATGCTACTGATGTGGAGGGGGGGAGAGAGGGATAGGGAGGCCAACGATGAGATGGAGGGATGGAGTCTGGTATATGAGAGAGGGGTGTGTGAGCTGGGAGCAGGGCAGTGAAATGGCGGGGGACAGGGCGACATGGACGCGATATGTTTGTGGCCACCCCTTACGGGATTAAGGTGTCTGGCAATAGATAGATTGATAGGTAATAATAACAACAGTAATGCTAATCAGCTTAATATTGAGACTCGCTTTTTGGTATATACACAAGGTAACGTTAACTGTGCACTAACAACCGTAAATACATACCAGAATATACTTTACCTAAATAAATCACAGACTTAGGAATGGTAGTACTAGATGCTTTTTTATTACGGACATACGAGTATTATAGATTTATTAATATAGTGATGCATGTAAGGTTTGAGGCTTCGAAAATAAATGATATATAGAATTGCAACAACTTGGAATTATGAGGCAGCAGTTTAATGTTGCGATGCAGCAGGGTGATGATACTGTCAAATTATCAACATTTATGCGTCTATTATACTGTCGCTCATTGCACTGCGCAGTTGACCCTCGTGCGGTGTGGTGCGGTGAGGATCTTTCCCTTCTACCCTTGGGGCTAAGATACGAATAAATATGTGTGTGTGGATCAGGAAATTGGGAGTGTGTCGTCCTGTCTCGGCTACCACTCCTTTCTTTGGGGTAAGCAGCCTAGGTTTATAGATAGATAGATAAATTATTCATCACAGTGCGGTAATATAACGAAGTATAATGCTGCAAACGCCTCATCATGCTCAGCCCTATAATGCATAAGTATAATATCAGATGGAAGAACAGTCGGTTTCAGGATATCAAAAAAAAAAAAAAAAATCCTTATACACAAACTACAGTAAAAACTTATTATTTACAGTTTAATAAAAAGTCTGGTAGTACTTAAAGACACTATTACCACTTATAAGACGCCACTTAATATGACAGTACTGTAGTGTTTTGTGAGGCTTCTATGGGCAAATTAGTGTAACATTTCACATCAAAGTAATGTGTGTTGATGTGAGTGTACATATTAGCTAACTGCATTGATGAATTTGCTGTGTGTGTGTGTGTGTGTGTGTGTGTGTGTGTGTGTGTGTGTGTGTGTGTGTGTGTGTGTGTGTGTGTGTGTGTGTGCTCTACTTTCTAATACCATCATGGAAAGGACATTACTGACACAAGATTTTTTTTCTTTTTACAGATCAGCTGGGAGCCGAATTACTCAGTTTTCATGACACGAATTAGACGGTACATAAAGCAAATAAAGGACTTAGATCACGAACGAATTAGCATATATATGAAAGGATGATGAAGAAAATGAAGAAAATGATACAAGAAAATGAAAAAATTATGCGAATACGACTGACTAAAGGAAAATCATGAACATACCCCCAGATTATAGCCCCCTTCCTGTCAAAATAATTCATTCTAGTATTTTATTCTTCCTTCTTCCAGACGATTCTCATTATGACAGGGAGACATTATGAAGGGAAGGGCAAAGGTAAGATTTATGGATCTACAGCCTCTGTAGTTCCAAAAATCTCCGTTACGCTGAGTAAAATCGTCTGAAGGAAGCAAGAATGAAGTAAGGAATTTGCTACTGGTTGAACAAATTTGAGTGAGGCTCCTATGACCTTCTCTCAGGTAAATAAAATCACTTGGCGTTACCTGGAATTAACTTGTCATCATAGTAGGGTTAGTGATACCAGGATTAGCTCTCAGGCTCCTGTGACTCACTTTTAGCTGAGAGAGAGAGAGAGAGAGAGAGAGAGAGAGAGAGAGAGAGAGATTGTGCAAAGCATGAGGGGGTTAATTCCATATATTCACAAATCCCTGTACATTTCAGCCACCTGATTACCCTACTCTGCACTACCCCCACCACTTCACCCCCCCCACAATAACCCCTAGCACCTCAACCCCCCTCCCTTTCCCCCTCCACCCAGGCTCCCCTCTCAGCACCCCCCCCCTCCCTCCTTCTTCAGCACCCGTCAGCACGCAAGGCCTCAGGATCGGTAACTTGGTGCTTAATGAGAGCCCTCCAGACGACCCTCTTGCTCCTTGGCCTCCTAATTCAGCTGATTGCGTTCGTCGTGGCTTTGGGAATTAGAGAGAGAGAGAGAGAGAGAGAGAAAGAGAGAATTGTAAAGCTTGGTTAGGGGCTCCAGTCTGTCGTGGTGGTGAGGTGTGGGCTGAAAAATACCTGGGTTTCCTTTTGATTACACACACACACACACACACACACTCACACACACACACACACACACACACACACACACACACACAGGGAGAGAGAGGATAAATGTGACTCGTATTTTTTCTTTTCTGTTTGGTGAGGCGAAAGAAGCGGCAATTTTCACTACCACTGTTATTTTGCTTTACCTTATTACCTGCGGGAATATCGAACAGGATTCTTTCACTGTTTTGTCCTGGGAATAACATGGTCTATCTGTCTATCTGTCTACAGCCCGACGCCCTAATCCCGCAAAGGGTGGCCCCAAAAAAATGCCTCCAAGTCGCTCTGTCACCCACCATTTGACTGCCCTCCCCCCAACTCACTCCCCCCTCCCTCATATACCTCTCAATGACATGGTGGGATTTGCATATTTCCTACCTGTCTCGCTGTAAGAGGGTTAATGCTTTCGTCCACATAAATGCCTTTCCAGAACATGAATATAATCTTTTTCCTTTGTTTTCGTCGCGTTGAAAGATTTATTGAGGAGTACAGACTGTGAAGGTTTATTTCCACACTGATTACATTTATCTATCTATCTATAGCCCGACACCCTAATCTCGCAAAGGGTGGCCGCAGACAAAACGCCTCCAAGTCGCTCTGTCACTCACCATTTGACTGCCCTCCCCCCAGATCACTCCCCCCTCCCTCACTGATTATAAATGGAGCAAATCATAAAGACTTTCATTTTTTGCCTCCCGAAAAATAATGGAAATTTGCAAGTAATAAAGATGCATTTTAAACTCAAAGGAATATAGGTTACATAGCGAAAAATATCAAACTAGAAAATATTATTAAAATAGGGATCCAATTAAACGAAGAAATATGATGTGGAAAATAGTAGCTTTTGGTGTATATGTTTTCAGTCAAGCAAGGAGGAGAGAGAGAGAGAGAGAGAGAGAGAGAGAGAGAGAGACTTTATTATGTTCACAAGAGCCTGTGTTTTATCGCTAATCTAGAGTCATAACAAAAATATGAAATAAGCTTCGTCAAAGTCCAATACGGTATAAATGTTCGTGGAAAAAAAAAAAACAGGATTACAAAATTGCAAAAAGGCTGCATTTAAAAGAGGTAAACATTGAACGACGCACAAGAAAATAAGGACACTTTAAAAACATAGTGGACCATCATACTAGACACACTGCCATCCTTCTCCACTCTGACCTATTTCCTGTTAGCTTCTTCCTTCTAATCACACGAAACCTCTAAGCTACATTAATCCCTTTTGTTCTCTCTCTTCCTCTCCCAACTCCACTTCTAAGCTGCCACTCTAACACTCTAGTTATATACCTATGATCCATTCTTCAGAGGACGTGAGAGTAGTTTGGAATATACCTGTACTCTTGTTTGATGATGATACTGTCCTGTGAAGTGAAGGTGAATGGAAGTTGCAAGGCTTGGTGAATGAGCTTGGAAGTGCGTGTATGTACTGAAATTTGAAAGCGAATATGGTAAAGAATAAAGTTATGGTTTTGAATATTCCTTTACGTTTGTTTGATGATGATACTGTCCTGTAAAGTGAAGATGAATGGAAGTTGCAAGGTTTGGTGAATGAGCTTGGAAGTGTGTGTAAGAAGCGAAACTTAAAAGCGAATGTGGTAAAGACTAAAGTTATGGTTTTCAAAGGAATGTTACGGTGTGCATGGTAAGGCTAACTGGGAAGGTGATACCATGAGTGCCTCCAAATATTCAGGTAGTGTAATATGCAGGGATGGTAGTTTAGATGAAATGCAAGAAAGGACCAAAGAGAGAAGGAAGACTGCAAGTACTGTACATTAAAGGCAAGAATAGAGAACAGAGAATGGGCAAGGGAGCACAGAAGTCGTTGAGCAAAGGTAATGTGACCCCCACTCTAAAGTATGGATGAAAACCTGGGCTTAGCTGGAAGGACTCAGGTGAAAAAGGGGAAAGGATTGGTATTGAGTTAACTAAGAGGAGCATGCAGAGTTACGTGGAAAGGTAGGCAGGCAGTGGAGGAAGTTTGGGAGCACTGAAGTGTTAGAGGTACCTTGAGATGATAGTCGTGTGGAGACCTTTAATACTAGTGGCAAAAGGATTAAGATGATGATGATGATGATGATGATGATGATGATGATGATGAGGAGGAGGAGGAGGAGGAGGAGGAGAGGTGAGAGAATTATGTAGCCAACCAAGACTAAAAGAAGAAACCTACTTTACCATCTTAGCCTCTCTTCAAGACGCCTTAACCTCGTGCCTGTTTAAGGAGCCTGAGGTGTTGGGTTTAATCAGTGTCTGCTGTGATTACCGCCTTCAGGGAAAACGTAATCCTTGTCTGCTTTCTGCTCCTTTGTACTCCGCTTCACTGAGAGGTTCGTGTCTGCAGTAATGGGATGTAGGATGTACTGATATTACAGTAATCTCTCTCTCTCTCTCTCTCTCTCTCTCTCTCTCTCTCTCTCTCTCCATTTTTCTTCCTCTTCCCGCCCATTTTCCCCTTTTGTACCCCGCCCACACCCGCAGCATGAGCATCAATCAGCGGGAAGTATAGGGCTGGGGACGAAGCTACTCTCGTGTAGTACCGGATTGGCAGTGTTGACAAGTTCTACACACCCACCCACCCACACACACACACATTCCTACACATACAGGCACGGATACACACAGACTCATACACAGATGCGCACATGCCCATTCCTACACACTACACATGCACACCCGGATACACACAGACTCATATATACACACAGATGCACATACAGTACACTTACACACAAATATACATTAGTCTTATGCGCACAGCCGTTCTCAGTCATACATGCACACAGACGTTCATGGGTTCCTACACCTACACACACGAATACAGTAACTCATGGACATGCACACATGTAACACAGTCATGTGTACCCTCGTGCGCCCACAGACTCCTACACTTACACACACACAGGTATTTCTAGCCCACGCACACGCTGTTACACACACACACACACACACACACACACACACACACACACACACAGGCAATCACAGACCCACCAACGCACACGCAACTTCACAGACTTAACCAGCGGGCATCTCTCTCTCTCTCTCTCTCTCTCTCAAGCCAGATACCTTAATGACGAAAAGGGTGGCCACAAACAAATAGGTATCCTGTCACCACGTCCTCCGCTATTTGGCTGTCTTCTCTCCATCCCACACCACCTCATCCCTCCCCATCATCCTCGATCTCCCCCTCCTTCTCTCCTTATCTACCTTATTCACATACACTCTCCTAGTCAGTCTCTCATTCACCATCCTCTCCACCATCTCAACGTACTTTTAACCCTTCACAGCACATCCACATCAACACTGCAACGCATCTTCACTTCCTCATGTCTGTCTGTCTCTCCACGTAACAATACCTGCATATTTCAGATACCTCATTTCCACTCCTCTCATTTTTGTTACGTGTTCTTCAAAAAATAATAATAATAATAATAATAATCCAGGTTTTATTTCCATACGTAAGAGTGAGGATCAAAATTTTCTCATGTACTGTCATTGCCATAATTCTTTTCCTTCGATCCTTTCCTTCCTATTATAATTTTTTTCTCTTAGTCCATATAAAAATCAAACCCTCATTAGTTCAGTGTGTCCGTGAAGAGAACAAACCCTTCTCTTGCCCATTTTTCGATTTGTTTGTTGTTTTGTATTGATATTAACACTGTAATATTTGCCGTATTTGCTGTACATTACGAAACAATGAAATATTACCCGCGTGTGTACCGTCGATGGGGCACTCCGATTTCAACATAGCTCGTTATCACCCTCATCGCAGAGCATCATGGCCGTACTTGTTTCCCTGATTGTGCGATCTCAAATACAGCCATTCAAACGAGCGTCGAAATTATAGAGACCGATGACACAGAAAAAAATAAAGATAAGAGCGATAACAGCATTTCAAATCAGCGGGGTTGGTATAGCAAAATATTCGTTTATGATTCGAAAGAGGAGTGGATCTTTGTTTACATTTTGACGGATGACGAGAGGAGAGCAACTTGTATCAATGTAATCGTTCCTAAGTACATGAAAATCAGCTAAATATATAAACATTCTTTTTCATGCACTTCCTATACTCATTTTACTCTGACTTGGCCTAAAATTGCCGTCTCTCGATCTTGAATGCTGAGTTACAATGATAGATTTACTCAGTGATGTTTTTATGCTGCAGAATAAGAGAGTACCATGGCTCCACGTCCTTTTCATAGCACTTCTTCATGACTAGCATCAGATTCTAGTGTTCATTTATGGCTACAACTTGGCATTCAAGATGGAGAGATGACACTTTCAGGCCAGGTTAGAGAAAACTGGGTATAGTTAGATTTCTGGAAGGGGTAACTATTATGACAAGAGGAATAGAAAGCGTGCTAAGAAAAATATTTGGTTTTCTAAGACGGCCTGACTTAGAGACAAGAGGACGTTACAGGAGCGATAGGTAGCTTTGTAGTAAGGATTGTTAGCTTGCCGTGAGAGATAGTTAGCTTAATTAGAGGGATAGTTACCTTGTTTAGAAGGATTGTAGCTTGCTGTGAGAGAGTGTTAGCTTGATTAGAGAGATAGGTAGCCTGTTTAGAAGGATAGTTAGCTTGCCGTGAGAGAGAGCTTAATTAGAGGGATAGTTACCTTGTTTTGAAGAATAGTAGTTTGCTGTGAGAGATAGTCAGCTTGATTAGAGAGATAGTTAGCCTGTTTAGAAGGATAACATTAGCTTTATAGGACTGATAGATATTTTTGTATGGGAGGGAAATCTAAGGTAATAGGAAAGATAATTACATTTCCAAGATTGATACGAGAATTGCTGGAAAGGGGAGCAAGGTTGTTAGTAATCATAGTTTAGTTTCTAGGAAGGAAAACTGAATTACTAGGGACCAAAGTTAGCTTGTCAAAAGAATAGTTAAGCAAACTTGGAATTACTTGTTTGAAATGAGTTATATCTTTAAGGACACTCGAATATTATACTTGATTTGGCTGATAAGAGTGTTGTTAGGAATGATAGTTAGACCTGAAGGACGAGTGTTAGGAATTAGGTAACAGGAGGTAATGGTGATAGTCATATTGCTGGAAATAGTGTGACAGGGCGATAGTTAAGCTGCTAATGCTAGGGATAGTATGAAAGGACAGTAGAAGTAGTTGTGGATGGTAGGTAGTTATTGTCATAGATATTTGAATAGTTCGTAGTTACGGCGATAGTTACGTTGATAGGGTGTTAGTTACGTTGTTAGGGTGATAGTTACGTTATTAGGGTGATAGTTACGTTGTTAGGGCGGTAGTTACGTTGTTAGGGTGATAGTTACGTTAAGGCGATAGTTACGTGGTTAGGAAGTTATATATAGTTCTTAGGGATAATGACTTGCTAGGACAATAGTAAATAACTAGGAGGATGTTAAGCTGCTAGAACAAGAATAAACAGCTAAGCGGATATTAAGTTGCTAGGACAATAGTAAAGAGCTAGGTGGATGTTAAGCTGCTAGAACAAGAATAAACAGCTAGGCGGATATTAAGCTGCTAGGACAAGAGTAAATAGCTAGGCGTATGTTGAGCTGCTAGGAGAAGTGCTATGTATGTATCGATGCTAAAATTATAGTTGTATTGCTAGGAAGGCTGACATGTTGAAATAGCTGAGTTGTTGAGTAGCATAGATTGTTAGTATGATGATTAGGGTGTTAGAAAGGCTATTGAGGTGGTGAATGGGTTAACAGGGTGATGGTTAGTGTGATAGGGTGTTGGAAAGGATATTGCGCTGGTAAATGGATAGGGTGATGGTTAGTATGATTGGGTGTTAGGAGGGATACTGCCGTGGTGAATGGGTTAATAGAGTGATGGTTAGTGTGACAGGGTGTTAGGTGATGGTCAGTGTGATAGTCAGGGTGTTAGGAGGGATATTGCGCTGGTGAATGGGTTAATAGGGTGTTGGTAATGCCCGCTGAGCCAGACCCGGTAAATAGGTGCCCATTAATTATTCACGCCCTCGCCACTGATGCCCCCCAATTATTCACGACTCTCCTAATGACCCCTCCCCCCCTCATTATCTCTTATTACTAGATACACCCGCACATAATCACTTGTGTGGCCAGGACTGAGCGTGCGTGGTGGTAATGTGTGGTGGTGGTGGTGGTGTGTGTGTGTGTGTGTGTGTGTGTGTGTGTGTGTGTGTGTGTGTGTGTGTGTGTGTGTGTGTGTGTGTGTGTGTGTGTGTTAATGATAGCGATATTGTGTGGTGATGTGGTAGTGGTGAAGCTAATGCGTGGTGTTAGTGATGGTGGTGATAGAATATAATGGTGATGGTGTGTGGTATTGTGGTGGTGATGGTGTTGTGGTGGTGATACAGGGTAGTGGTGTTAGTGTGTTGGTGATAATGTGCCGATGTGTGGTGTTTTGATTGTTCATTCCTGCGGTGGTGGTAGTGTTGTAGTGACGGTATGGTGGTGACAGAGGGTGATATGGTGGTGATAGTAATACACTGTACTTATAGTTGTGGTGACAGTGTGGTGGTGATAGGTTATGATCTGGTGTTGGTGATACTATGTGTTGGTGGAGATGCACTGGTGGTGATAGCTCGTGGTGGTGGTGTTGTGGTGGTGTTGTGGTGGCGACGATGCATGGTGGTGGTTTTATAATGGTGATGAGGCACAGAATGCGTTATTTATGGCGCTCTATGTTACTCAGCCGTATTAAAAGTGGTGATATGGTGTTAATCGCCCGTGATGTTGATACTGATATTGGTGGTCTGGCGGACTGTGTGATTCGTTGTCTGATAATCACACCATCTGATCACTACACACACGAAATTAAACAGAAACTGGTTAGGAGGCGGGGAAAATATTTTAGTCCCCCCTTTCAGGCAGTCTGTAACCCTACCACGCCTTTAATTCTTCTCATAATCACGTTAAAAGTAAATATCTAGTGGCAAAACAATAAGTGCATGAAAGGATGTGACGAAAACTGAACTCTGAATGGGATCGACACAGGTCTGGCCATAGTCAAGTGGGGTCAACTTCTTGCAGAAAGTATTGAATAGCGTATCCTTTTTCCCGCCATGTTTCGTTTTCTTCGTCTATACATTTTCTTCCCCTTTACTTTATATTATAATTCGCCCTACCCAAGCTACATTTTGAGATTAGACAGTACTGTAAAACTCAAGCTTTATTAGGTTAGGTTAGGTCAGATTAGATTTTATGTCCAGAATATGTAAACTGCCATCTAATTATGCTGTCATTTACTAGATGTTGCATAATTACACTGGCCACAGGACTAATGAAGCCTCTTTCAATTGTGGTTATGACAATTGCTACGATTATAACTGCCGGGATGGTTATTGCGACGATTATTACTGCCTCTGTGATAATTCCTATGCTTATAACTGTCTCCATAATAACTGACACATTTATAACTGTCCCTATAATAACTGCAACATTTATAACTCTCCCTATAATAACTACATCTATAACTATCCCTATAATAACTACAACATTTATAACTGTCCCTATAATAACTGCAACATTTATAACTGCCTCTATAATAACTACGGCAATTATAACTATCCTTACTGCTATAATTACAAGTGATGCCATGTTTACTATAATTATTACTACCACGAAAATTGCTAACTTCATCTGACCCTATTAACTGAAACATTATAACTTCTGATGTAATTCCTTTGACAATTATAACTTAATGCTATTATCATAACTGGAAGGAATAATTATGACCACATAGACCATGAGAGGGGGGGTGTGAGCTGGGGGCAAGGCAGCGAAATGGCGGGGGACAGGGCGACATGGAGGCGATTTGTTTGTGGCCGCCCCTTACGGATTGAGACGTCTTGCTATAAATAGACAGACCATGAGACTGTTAATAAAAGCTTTGTTCGCTATGTTAAGTCTCAAGTCTCCTACCACTCCCTTAAGCAAAATATTAACAGAGCATATACTCCTTTCACCTTGACTTGGCCCAGCGTTTCATGTTTTTGCAGCTTATTTCACGTAGCTCAGTGGCAGAAGACAATACTGTGGTTATACATCCTTTCTGTAGCACTTCTTCGTGACTAGCATCATAGTGTTAATCAGTTGCTATACCTCAGCACACAAGATGGAAGGATGGCAATTTTAGGCCAAGGTAATGTGAACAGACTACAGTGATTTCGACAGAGAGACAAGGGTTCGAATTCTCTTCATTTAAGCTCCCTAACACCTCTTCCTAAGCGATTTATTTTGCTTATTACACCTTATTGTCCTCACCCGTGTTACATAAACCCTTCTGATGGTCCCATACCCTTTCATAAGTAAGGAGGAAAAGAATGCTAACCGGCCGTATCCAAGAATAAATCGCTGAGGAAGGGGTGTTAGGAAGCTTCAGTATACTGGAAACCTAGGATTGTGAGGATATAATTGGCCTTTACAACAGAGTATATTTGTGGGTATATGAGTCTGTGTATAACCAGTGGCGATATATTTTCCATTATATATCCTAATGTATTTCCAGTATGATATGTGCCCTTTTCAACCTCTTCAGCACAATGATGTATTTTTCACTTTATGTTTTAAAAAAATTAGGAAAATGGATAGAATGCAAGAACAACAGGCTGGAGGAAGGAAGCAGTGAGAGCAGAAAATTGGAGAGAGAGAGAGAGAGAGAGAGAGAGAGAAGGGGGGAGGGGAGGGAGTCCTAAGAAAAGAGGACGGGAGAATGAGGGAAAGAGAGGAAGAAAAAGAAAGGTGATGTTAAAGAATTTGGAAGAGAAGGACTAAGGAAGACTAAGGAAAGAGAGAGAGAGAGAGAGAGAGAGAGAGAGAGAGAGAGAGAGAGAGGGGGGGGAAAGCAGTAAGGTAGGAAAACGGAAGAAAAATAAGTGAAAATATACGTAGGCATGTGAAGAAGAGAGAGAAGAGAAGAATACGGACGGGGAGGAGGAGGAGGAGGAGGAGGAGGAGGAGGAGGGAGTGAGAAAGGAAGAAAGTAAGAAATAAATGTGAGAAAAGGGAAGGATGTGGGAGAGAGAGAGAGGAAGGAAAGAAGGCATGGAGGTGAGGAAGAGAGAGGAGGAGTGGAAGGGAGGAAGGAAGGAAGGAGAGGGAGGAGGAGGGGGTGGGGGAGTAGAGAAAAGGAGACAGTGAGGAAGAGATATATGGAAGGAGGGAGAGAGGAAGGAAGGAAGAAAGGAGGTAGGAGAAGAGGACGGAAGTGGGAGAAAGAGGAAGGCAGGAAGGAAGGAGGGGAAGGGGGAGAAGGAAGGAGAGGAGGGCAGGGAGGAAGGAGGGAAAGGGAAAAGAGAGAGAGAGAGAGAGAGAGAGAGAGAGAGAGAGAGAGAGAGAGGAAAGAAGAAATGTAATTGGTCTGTAATTGATATTGTTGGAGCGAAGTCTAGCTGTCACTGCCACGGGATCTTGGGGGCGCCTCTCCCCCTCCCCCTTCCCTGGGTTTTTCCTCTCTCTCTCTCTCTCTCTCTCTCTCTCCTTTAGATTTTTCCCTTCTTCCATGTTTTCTTCCACTTCCTCCGGTTTTCTTTCCTTTTCTTTTTTCTTCTCTCTCTCTCTCTCTCTCTCTCTCCAAATTTGTCCAGTCTCTGTAGGCAAGACTGATCTGTTTTTAACCAAGCCATTCGCTGCTGATCCGACACAGCTCGAGTAAGCATTTTTACTTTTTCAGAAGATGAACAGAGGAAGGAAAAAAAAAATCCATACACCAGATTACAGGTGTCCTCCAATCATAAAATATCTGTAACAGTTGGACTTGAACAGTTGTAGTTTGAAGTTCGTGGGGAGACTATTCTGGGGAAGTGAGTTCCAGAGAGATGGACTTCGGGGAATAAAAGAATTCTGATAGGAAGCTCTGCAATATGGATAAGTGACATTCCAGTCATGAGCGCTACCAGAAGCCCGTGCAGCACAGGAGGAGGCATGGAGAGGTGGTACAATGGATGCAACTTCGTTTGAGCATTTGCCATAAAAGTATCTGTAAAATAATGCAAGGGAGGCAACATTCCTTCTTACCTGTAGGGGAGGTAGTTTATTTGTAATGGCAGGGTTGTTAATAATTCCAACAGCTTTGTTCTAAATGTTGTCTGGTTTGAGTGCAACCTCTCCACATCCACTCCACAAGGGTGAGCAATATTCAAGCTGATAATTCACTTGACTCTTGTAAATTATAGCCAACTGCTCGTCATTGAAGAAGTAACGAATTCTGTATAATAATCCAAGTTTCTCTGTAGCGGTTCTAGCAAGTGATCTGACATGAGAGGTCCAGCCGAGGGCATTGTGGAGTGAAACACCGAGAATTTCAGTGCTTTTAGAGATAGGAGTATTGGTTGCATTGAAGGTAATATAGGAATCGGGCAATATCTGTTAGTAAACTGTGTATATATGGTTTTCCTAGCACCATATGAGACTGTTTATGAAGATCTATCTATCTATTGCCTGACGCCTCAATCCCGTTCGGGGTGGCCACAAACAAATCGCCTCCACGTTTACAGAGACACAGGTATATTTCGCTGAAGCCTTTCCTGACCGTAATAAAACCATCAAGAGGTAGGGGTTAATGACGACCTGTTCCAAAAAAAAAACATGAGAGGCCACCCATAATCTCCCCCCCCCAAAAAAAAAAAAAAAATAATAATAATAAAATAAAATAAAATAAATCTTAGGGTTAAATGGATGTCCTCATACTCAAGGGGTTAAGGACAGAGGATGCTGGATTTCTCAGCTCAAGAAAATCGTCTGGGTTCAGCTTAAAGAAAATCCTAGAGTTGTTTCAAGCATGAGAGGTTTAAAACGGACTGTTAAGATTCAGGATCCTGTGACGCACTCATGGCCAAATAAAGTAACGTAATGTAATTTGGAATGGATTATTATTTTTCCCAATTATGACAAAGTAAAATGTGACGGTATTATCACTTTCAGGCTCCTATGACCCATTTTCAATCAAATATAATCGCGTGGCATTAGCTGGAAAGTAATACTGATGTTTTTCCACAGGGAGATGGTTAAAGAAAACGGGCATGGACTTTCGAGAAGATAGGGAGCGACATAAACGAAGTGAAATGACTGAAGATTAGCTATAATAGTTTGACGGTGTAAAAAAAAAGGATGAGGAAAACGAGGGAGACTTAGGACTGATAGGTGATGGACTTACTAATTAAGGAAATAAAGAATTAGGATCGACGTATTGGAAAAATGGCTGATTGAGAAGAAAGGGTTTCAAATGGGAGGAGGCGAGGGAGAGCGTCAGAAAACGGATCTCTACTGTTTTGACTCCGGCCCAGATTTTCGTTCCATCGCAGCTTAATTCACGTACCTCACTGACTGAAAAAGGCAGTGCTACGGCTCTACTTTCTTTTCATTGCACTTCTTCATGACTAGCATCCTATTTTAGTGTCAATCCATTGTGAACACTGCATTCAAGATGGATAGATGGTAATTTTAGGCGGGAAAAGACAATGCTACGATTCTACATGTTTTCCACAGCACTTCTTCATGACTAGCATCCTGTCTTAGCTCTAATCCATTGTGAAAAGTGCATTCAGGATGGAGAGATGGCAATTTTAGGCCAAGTTAGAGTAAAAAACGGTATCATTGGAAGGCTAAGTTCTACCCGCCGTATAATCATTTTAAAATTTGAATGATTAACCGTCTTCAATACAGTTACGTCTATTTTTCATTTTATTTCTGTATCTTCAGTTGATTTTACTAGTTTCTGGAGAGACTGAGAATTGGAGGAAGTAGATTGTGCCTTAAAACCGAAATTAAGATACAGTAAACCTTTCTCAAGATGCATAAACGTCTTGGAAATTGAAAAAAAATGAACGAACTTTGACGTCATCTGATTTAGGGGATTAAGATAGGATGGGAAAGTAAAAAAGACCAAGAATGAAGACCAGACACACACACACACACACACACACACACACACACACACACACACACACACACAAAGAGAGAGAGAGAGAGAGAGAAAGAGAGAGAATAATCGCAGACAATACTCAGTTCGGATATTTATTTTTTCTTATTAATAATCCACTGCAAATCTAGCTTCCAGTCACGTTCCTCTACCGTGTTAACTTCTCAGCGATTTCCATGTATTTATAACACGAAGGAATACGTTGGTTTTTAGGTTAATGCCACAAAATTAAGGAAGGGGGAAGGAGAGTGGGCATCTGTGAGGAACTAAGACAGCAGGGCAAGAGGAAGGAGAAGAAGGAAGAGGAGGAGGAGAGGAGGAAGAAACAGAAGAAGAGGTGGAAGAAGATGATGAAAAGGAGGAGGAATGGGCAAAGTACCTATGAGGAACTAAGAGAGCAGGGCAAGAGGAAGGAGAAGAAGGAAGAGGAGGAGGAGAGGAAGAAGAAACAGAAGCAGGTGTGGAAGAAGATGAAGAGGAGGAGGAGGAGGAGAATGAGGAGAATGAGGAGAAACAGAAGAAGAATAAAAGAGGAGAAGAATAAGGAGAAGCAGAAGAAGAAGAAGACGACGAAGAAGAAAAAAAGGAGGAGGAAGAGGAGGAGGAGAATATGGAGAAACAGCAGAAGAAAAAGAGGGAGAGGAAGAAGAAAGAGATGACGAGCAACAAGAATGAGATAAAGGTCTGGTATGTGGTACAGAAGCATGAAGCGTGAGTGTAAGAGAGAATAAGTATGGACGAGTATGAGGAGTGAGGAGTGAGAGGAGAATGAACGAGGAGTGAAGGAAGATGGGAATGAAGGACCAGGAAGAAGGAAGATGAGGAGGGGGAGGAGACTGGAGGGAGAATAAGTATGGACGAGTATGAGGAGTGAGGAGTGAGAGGAGAATGAACGAGGAGTGAAGGAAGATGGGAATGAAGGACCAGGAAGAAGGAAGATGAGGAGGAGGAAGAGAAGGAGGAACAAGTGGGCTAGGAGATTGGTGGCTTCCGTTTGTGAAAGGCCGAGGTTAAAGAGAAGCTCATGTTTGGTTTTCATTTTGTGGCCATTCAGTCCCGTGTGTAACTTTCATCTCTGAGGCTCGCTTGGATCCTCTCTCTCTCTCTCTCTCTCTCTCTCTCTCTCTCTCTCTCTCTCTCTCTCTCTCTCTCTCTCTCTCTCTCTCCGCATCATCATCATCCAGTCTCTCCTCCCCTTTCTACATGCTCCAAACCCCTCTTAACTCTACACCTTTCACCCTCTCCCTTTAGATTAATCCTTCTCCTATTAATATCCCTCCTCCTCTCCCCCAGTTTTCCATTCCTTCGTAAATCCCAATAAATCCAGGGCAGTAAGGTGCATTCTGGATTTATAAGTGTTACAATTACGCCAGAAGAGTAGCAGTACATGTGCAAAAAAGTTAATGGCTATTATAATGCTTTCCTAATGTTTTTATTTATTATTTTTTATTATTTTTTTTAGGAATTAAGTGTTTCCTGATTATTAAGTTTGAGGGACGTATATTCTGAACTATATTTTCTGTTTTATTGTTTATTTTGGTTTTATTTCAGAATTTGGTACTTAAAATCATCATAGGCAGTTATTTTTTTACATTCACTCTCTTTTCCACGCCTGTTTCTATGTCTGTCTGTATATTTGTCTGTCTATCTATCTCCGTGTCTATCTGTCTATCCGTCTGTCTATCTATATATTTGTCTGTCTATCTATCTCAGCATCTGTATGTATCTTTCTATCCGTCTGTTAATCTCTATATTTGTTCGCGTAGCTATCTATCTCCGTGTCTGCATCTGTCCTTCTGTCTGTCAGTCTGTATAATTGTCTATCTAACTATCTATCTCAGCATCTATTTATCTATCCGTCTGTCTATGTATCTATCTACCTACCCACCTGTCTATCTGTCTATCCATCTTGCCAGACTTCTTTATCAACAAGGCACAGAATGACGTTATTTCTGGTTGGCCTCTGTCATACTATTTTCTTTTTCATCCCGTATCACCGTCGAGAGTCCCGTTACCACGACAACCACAACACAACCAGTACAAAAATGGGCGTCCAGGTAGCGAATAGGTTACATTTTCCTTCTTTTCCCTCTTTTTCCCCTGCTCTGGAACTCCATACTGTGGCGAAGGATTTTTTTTTCCCCTTTCAGTGCTTTATGCTCCTGTAGTCAGCCTTTCTGCAGACGAGGAAGGAAGAGTAGCAGGTTTGAATTCCACGCAAAAACAAGGGAGTTACCTTCACCTTTTTCTTGATTCTTCATTTTCCTGCTATCGTAGTCAACTTTTCTACAGTCGAGGAAGGAATAGTAGTAGTCTTAGCTCCAGATAGCATGGCCGTAGCGCTCCCAGGGATAAAAATAGCTCCCACATTACGGAAAATTGAAGGCGAGGACCCGGCTCCCTTCCAATTTGCGCTCGGCCATCTTGTCCTCCCTGGTTGAATCTCGCCCTTCTGCCGCTCATGGGCTTGCGAGGGAGCGGCTACCCACAGACCCTAGCACCTTTTCCTTACCGATTTATTTTCGGACATGGCTGGTTAATATCCTTTTGTACTTGTGCAGGTTACCCAAGCTCGTTTTCTCGTCGGTTAAGGAAGCTCCCTACCACCTCTTCCTTGGCGACTTATTTTTGGATACGGCTGGTTAATATCCTTTGGTACGTTATTTATGCAGAGTATGGCGATCTTTGAAGGGTTTATGTAACTCATAATAGGAAAGTAAGGTGGAATTAACAAAATAAATCGCTTACGAAGAGGTGTTTAGAGAGCCTGATTATCCAGCCTTACACACACACACACACACACACACACACACACACACATACACACACACACACACACACATACACACACACACACACACACACACACACACACACACACACAGCATCGACCTGATTAAGATTACACACTAGCTTGCCCCCTGTTTACATAGAGAAGTTAAGTCTGTAATGGAGTATGTATCTGGAATGGGCGTGTGCACTGAAGGGCGTGTGCACATGGGGGCGTGTGCCCTGGAGGGCGTGTGCACTCGAGAAGGGGCGTGTGCGTTGGAGAAAGGCGTGTGCACTGGAGGGCGTGTGTACTGGTGGAACTGAACTGTATGACTGATTACATGTGGAAACGTATACCTTAATCCCATATGAAGATGAGTAAGTAAAAAAAAAAAGAAGGTGGGCATAATCTGGAAGGGATACAGAAAGTGGTGAGTGACAGACAAAAAGGTTATAGAATTCAGAGGCTGTGTACATGAGAGAAGGGGGGAAGGCCAGGGTGAAGTGGAAAGATGGTGAGATGGAGACTTAGATCACAGAGGCCTGGGCATCGACGAAGGTGAGAGGCATACAAGGAATCAAGGAAATTTGTTGACATTGGCATAAGGGGTAATTGGATTGCAGTGACACAAACGGGGTGCTAAATCTTCAAGTGCTAAAGAGGTCGGGATCTGCCACGTCAGAAGGGCCCAGTTTGTGTTTACGTTTGGTGTGGATCATGATGGAGCTAAGAGTAAATGAAACTATACTGTGTCCTGGCGATTTGAAAGAGAACAGATACATACCTAATATAACTGTCTATCTGCTTATCTTTCTATCTAATGCATGAAGTCTACGTAGCATTCCTTTACACTCAAATATTCCCGGTGGTGAAATATTCAGTACACGCCCCGATCACGTCGATGTCTGAGAGCGGCGGTAGCACTCCAGCGGTACTAAGGAACATATTTACGGTCTCTGCCTGCACCCCCGCCCCTGTGTCCTCGGGGAAATACGCGTGTGAATTCCTAGACATGTTTGTTTAAGAGTAGCCTGTCCATGTTAAAGTCGAGTAAACACCTTAATATATCACAAATCTCCTTAAGTTGTTCATCTGAGGAATGACAGAAGTTAAGGAACGGTGCCCTGTCTTTGCTGTTACTTGTAGTCACTAATGGATGTATGATCAGAGCTCCAGAAATAGACAGGAGCCTCCAAAAGCAGTCAGGAACCTCCAAGAATTGACAGGAGCCTTCAAAAGCAGTCAGGAACCTCCAAAAATTGACAGGAACCTCCCAAAACTGGCAGGAACCTCAAAAAATAAACAGGGACCTCCAAAAACTGATAGGAAACTTCCAAATAGGAACCTCCAAAAACAGACAGGAGCCTCCAAAAAAGACAGGAACCTCCAGAAACTGACAGGAGCCTCCAAAAATTGACAGGAACCTCCAAAAATTGACAGGAACCTCCAAAAATAGAAACCTAGAGCTTGCTTGTTTTTTTTTTTTTTAGCTGACCCCTCCAAAAATAGACAGGAAACTAGAACATGCCTGCTGTAGGTATTAAATGTTGTTTTATGGGTTAATATTAATGATACTTTGTGCCATGTTTAAAAGGCTGGCATTTAGAGAGATACATAGGAATACTAAGAGATACAGAAGATTAAACGAAAGACTAAAAAAAAATCCATTAAGACCTGACATATACGGAAGATATAATACATAAAGATACGGAATTTATTGAGACAAGAATTTATTTGAGAATTATGAAGATACAAGATTTACTGGGACAGGAAACTATTGGATAATTATGAAGGACGGGGCACCGCACAGCAAGGACAATAAAAACAGCGAATTACCATCACGATAAAACAAAATCATATCAGTGACGAAAATTTTATAGCGTCATATACAGCATTACAATATAGGTATAACGGCCAGAGATATTGTCCAGGACAGAATATATTTTGTGCCACTGCTGAATATTATCCCAACCTGCACAATTTACGACAATGATCCACAAATACCGAATAGCGAAGTGGGGCGTAAGAATACCTGGCAGAAAGAAGTGTGGTGTATTGAGCGTAATGTAGCGGAAACAAGGCCGATTCTCTCTCTCTCTCTCTCTCTCTCTCTCTCACACACACACACACACACACACACACACACACACACACACACATTTGAACGTAGAAATTTACAAGGTAATGTTTATTCTCACATGCAAATTTTCTTTCACACACACACACACACACACACACACACACACACACACACACACACACACACACACATGCATCATCCTCAGTAATGCCCACTCAAGGTGCATAGTTACATCGATTTTCAGAGATTGCTGATGCATTGCCCCGACCTCCAGCGTGCAATCTTGGGTGAAATACTGCGACTACTGCCATCAGGGCCGTTCTTAATGCCACTCACACACGCACCACACCTCCCAAGAAAATGCAATATACGTGAACAATATACAAGAGAAATATTTTGAGGTGTTCAGGCCATTTTGAACTAGGCTAGCTTAGATTATTCAGAATGCACTCAAGACGCGATTAGGACGTAATTCTGATGCGTATTGGCCTTGTGGAAATAACGATGTGTGACAGATTGAGGAAGAGGGTGTTCGAGACTTGAATGATTGGAAGTAGGATAAGAAGATCAAGAAGGAGATGTAGAGAATGATCTTCACAACACGTAATCCTTTGACTTCCTCTTTCTGTCTCATCCTGTCATGATCGGGACAGCTCTAGTATTCTTTTCCAACTAATGCTAGACGATTTTACTAAACCTCGAGTGAATTGTAAAAGTCTGAGAGTGTTTAAACTGTCACCAGAGCCCTTCTTGTAGTAGGGACAGTTAATCCTAGTCTAGCTAACGCCATATGGTTTTAGATGAGAGCGACTCCTTGAGGCCTCAGTGTTACAAAGACAGCCTGTGAGGGAAAATGTAGCGAGAAGAGGGATTATTGTAGAGCAAGAACAGTAAAGCCTTGAAATCGAACACCAATGAAATATGGTCACGTCTGAAGTTAAATTTGAAGATGCACCGTCCTCAGTTTCTATGGGCAGTTGTGTGTGTGTGTGTGTGTGTGTGTGTGTGTGTGTGTGTGTGTGTGTGTGTGTGTGTGTGTGTGTGTGTGTGTGTGTGTGTGTGTGTGTGTGTGTGTGTGTGTGTGTGTGTGTGTGTGTGTGTGTGTGAGAGAGAGAGAGAGAGACTGTATACTGAAAATTCGGAAGCTGTGGATAAGGAAAAAGCCTCTGATGTATGGATTTTTTTTTTTCCTACCTCTGTTTATCTTCTGTAGAAAGAAAAAAAAAAAAAAAGGAAAGTTCATATTTTGCCACTAGCGCTGCATACAGTGTCTCATAACCACAGAAAGTGCGGGTTGAGATGATGGTAAAGGAATATCCGGTTTATTGGTGATATTGACATTCTTCAGTACTGTATTATGAATGAGGCCAGTGAATTTAGAACTTATATAGACAATGCGTGTCTTTTTGCCGTGGCCTGTGTGTGTGTGTGTGTGTGTGTGTGTGTGTGTGTGTGTGTGTGTGTGTGTGTGTGTGTGTGTGTGTGTGTGTGTGTGTGTGTGTGTGTGTGTGTGTGTGTGTGTGTGTGGTCTGAGCTATAACAGGAGATTAACACTAGTATACGGTGCTAATCACGAGGAAGTGCTGTGAAAAGGGCGTAGAACCACAATATTGTTTCATTTACAAGAGAATAACACTAGAATATGGCGCAAGTCACGAAGAAGTGCTGTGAAAAGGATGTAAAACCTCAGTATAATCTTGTCACTGAGCTGCACCAAGAGACTAACATTAGAATATGGGTGCTAGTCACGACGAAGCGCTGTGAAGAGGATTTGGGGTCATACTGTTGTTTTATTTTGACATCAAGGTACTAGAAATAGGCTGCAAAAAGATATAAATCTGGGCCAAGTTAGAGTAAATGGCGTATACCTCTGTCGCCTCCTGATCCTGCCCTTCTTTCTCGTACTGCCGCCATGGTCTCAGCGGATTAAAATTTGGCTAAACTGGGGGGCAGATCCAGGAATATTTCAAAGATGCTGCTCACATCACTTTCCAGATTAATGAACGCTGGGCATACCCTGTCTCTCGACCAGTGAAAAATTTGGTTATATTTAGGGGCAGATCCAGAAATGTTTCAGAGGTGCTGCCCATGTTCACTTTCAGAATAACGAAGGTTGGAAATTCCCCGTCTTTCAGCCAACCAGGTAACGTTTATCGACCAAGAAAGATTTGCAGAACATATGAATGAGAAATAAACAAGACAGTCAATAAAGGTGCAGTCTGTGTATGTAAAGCACTGTTTGTTAATCTTCAGCGTGATAAAGCAAGGTGTTGGTAAGGATGCATGGGCGACACCCCTGGATATTCTACTGTACTTCCTTTATTTTACTAGCTTTACTCTACTTGCTTTATTGTACTGGCTTTAATTCACTCGCTTTATTGTACTGGCTTTAATTCACTCGCTTTATTTTACTAGCTTTATTCTACTAGCATACTCCTAACTTTATCCTACTAGCTTTATTCTTTTAGCTTTATTTTACTTGCTTTACTGTACTAGCTTTACTACTAGCTTTATTTTACTAGCTGTATTCCACTAACTTTATCCTACTAGCTCTATTCCATTAGCTTTATTCGACTTGCTTTACTGTACTAGCTTTTAGTTTCGTTGGCTCATGTCCAGTTTGAGAGGTCGACAGTCCTCAAACACGTATGGGAGTGAAGGTGGAGGGAAACTTGGAGTTGTTTTTCCAGGAGAGACGAGAAAAGGAGAGGGCCGAGTCTTCCCACGCCTCTCGTTCCTCCTACAAAAAGCAAATCCCAGCTACAAGAGAAAAATTGTCATACGTTATAGCTGTATTACACAGGAAGAAGGAGGAGAGGAAAATGCATAATATCCCCACGTCTTTAGTTCGTCCTACAGTAAGAAATCTAAGTCGCAACAAGGATTCTATTGTAAAAATGTTCTATACTCTTTCCACTCTAACTTGGCCCAGATTTTCGTTCTTTTGCTGCTTATTTCACATAGGTCAGTGAGGGAAAAACACAATGCTATGGCTCTACATCCTTTCCATAGCACTTCTTCGCGACTAGCATCATAATTTAGTGCTAACTTATTTTTATAATCTGTATTCAAGATGGAGGGTTGGCAATTTTAGGCCAGGTTAGCGTAAAAGGAGTATAGCATCCCAACCTCATCCTTTATTAATGGTGTCTGGAGGCTCTATGGGTGGTCAAACTTCGACTGTGTGTGTGTGTGTGTGTGTGTGTGTGTGTGTGTGTGTGTGTGTGTGTGTGTGTGTGTGTGTGTGTGTGTGTGTGTGTGTGTGTGTGTGTGTGTGTGTGTGCTCTGATATATAGCCTTTCTCATTCCAGTAAGGCTAAATCATATGGGCAGGGCAAGTTAACCACAGAAAATACCAGTCACTCCTTATGCCCACAAATTCTCTTATAGTCCCCTTTATCATTAAAATTAACGCTTAAAAAAGGGTGACAGGACGTACAGTAAATTGGGAGGCTAAAATATCGTAATGAGGAGCTGTACGTATTAATTTTCCTCAGTAATTTCTTCATTTTTTCTAATAACATCGTGGAACATTCAAACGGCCATTCTCGAACTCTGCCTGTACGTGTTACTTTTTTCAGTATTTTCGTTTTTTAATAACATCATGGGATATAACCATTTTTGAACACTGGACGCTGCTAATTTAAAAAAAAAAAACGACCCCATGAAGAATGAAGTTAGAAAAGTGAGAAAATGAAGCAGAGTCCCTCCTTCATTTTAAATTCTACACACACTGCTACATCCACAAACCACACGACTCTCATGCCCTGCTAAAAATAAGAAAAGGATGTGTCGTTTGGTCTTAGTAAAATCAGATTATGGGTTTATTTAATTCGCTGCCATGTCCCCTTCCCAGAATTACAATTTACTGTTGCTGAAATACTCTTGACTATGATATTTTATCCTTAAACTCTGGATTAAATTTATGAAACGGCCACTATTATTTTTTTTTTTTTTTCCAGAAAATTCCGACAGCGACCTAGTTTAAAGTTATATTCAGTGTTCAACGAGTTAATGATCTCATCCCCAGTACATTGCATATAATTCGCCGCCCCCTCCTCTCTCTCTCTCTCTCTCTCTCTCTCTCTCTCTCTCTCTCTCTCTCTCTCTCTCTCTCCACACAACTTCGTATTTGGGTGCCCATCATCCACTTCCTTGGTGTAGGGCTATCTTTAGGCTACTCTACACTGAATGACAAGCCAATAGGTTTCAGGAAGACAAAACATTTATTACGCTGAGTGGTAACCATAGCAAAACACAAAATACGTGTTCCGTACGTGTCAGGTTGAAAAAAAAGGGTGTTGACGAAAGTGTAGTGCCCCGCTCCGTAAAATGGCAAAATGAACATACAGACTAATGGTCACTTCCAATTATTCTCCCAGTTTCATCGAATCAGTCCTACCTGCTGAGTCCACAGAGTGAAAGGTTTTATCCCCAACGGAATCAAGGACTGTACAATGTGAAGTTTGGTAAAGCAAGTGACATAAAAAAGAATGAAGAGGTGACAGACGAAGCCCTGAAAATAAAAATAAGAGACTGGTGAGGCTGAAGTAGGATTGCAGTTCTCTTTTGCAAACATCCGCAACACTGCATGCAACCTCTGTGGTGATGCACGTTCTAGTGCTATAATCCTTCCTTACTTACCTCCACACTCCATTTTTCCTTCCCTCCTTCTTTCTTTTCTTCCTTTCCTTCCTTCCTTCCTTCTTTCTTTTCGTCCTTCCTTCCTTCTTTTCTTCCTTCCCTTTTCTTCTTTCCCCCTTTCTTTCCTTCCTTCCTTTCTTTTCTTCCATCCTTCCTTCTTTCCTTCCTTCTTCTTGTCTTCCTTCTTTCATTCCTTCCTTCCATCCTTCTTTTCTTCCCACCTTCCTTCCTTCTTTTTTTCCTTCCTTCCTTCTTTCCTTCCTTCCATCCTTCTTTTCTTCCCACCTTCCTTCCTTCTTTTCTTCCCTCCTTCCTTCCTTCTTTTCTTCCCTCCTTCCTTCCTTCTTTTCTTCCTTCCTTCCTTCTTTCCTTCCTTCCTTCCAGCTTCTTGTCTTCCTTCTTTCCTTCCCACCTTCCTTCCTTCCTTCGGTTACTCGATTTTTTGGAAAGCACTAAATATCACAGGACTGAGGTAAATTCTTCTTCCACTTTTCTTCCTTCCTCCCTTCCTTCCTTCTTTTCTTCCTTCCTCCCTTCCTTCTTTCTTGCCTTCCTTCCTTCAGTTACTCGATTTTTGGAAAGCAATAAATATCAGAGGACTGAGATGAACTTCATAAATTGTGACTAAACAGAATGTGACTCAAATAATATTACGAATTTTTCTTTTTAATGACAGCCTCACCGTGCATTTGATACGCTAGTCTATATAAGAGTAGATTTCGGAATATGGGTGGTGATGTTTTTGCTGAGAATTTAAATGAAGGGAGAACTATGGTATCGTTTTTAGCAGCTTCAGTTGAGATATTTATTTATTTATTTTTGTGCATGAAAGCCTGTCTCATTTTCCTTGTTTGCATGTTCGTTTGTATCTTTCTGCTCGATTCACTGTCTCTTTATTTAATTTATTTATTTTTGGTTGCACTTCAGTCGTTAACTTAAATCCCTGCATCTTTTTCACCTACTCATCTCTCTCTCTCAGTCTGTCTCTGTTCCTCTGTCTGTCTATCCATCTATCTCACTAAATATCTGTCTATGTATCTATGTATCTATCTATCTATCTATTGCCAGACGCCTCAATCCCGTTTGGGGTGGCTACAAACAAATCGCCTCCAAGTCGCCCTGTCCCCCGCCATTTCACTGCCCTGCTCCCAACTCACACACCCCTCTCTCATATACCTCTCCACCCCATCCCTCCATGTATCCATCTATCTATCTATCTGTCTGTCTGTCTATCTACTTAGCTATCTGTCTAAGTAAAGCATATGTCTCGATAGGATTACGTTCTGTGCAGAGTACGGAGGGAAAGTTTGAATTTGTCGACAAGTCACGTGACCCAAACATTGGTTCAAACTCCTCTCCTTCACACACGAGATTTTCGAACACCTTAAGAACACCTTTAGATTTGATATTTTACACATTCATAAGTTCTGTGGTAAAAAGAAAAAGGTATTCCATTTTCTAGATGCAACATTGCTTGTGGACACGAAATATCAGCTGCCATTTTCTGTTGCTTGATTTATCGCATACAGCAAAATCTAAGAAATCATCATCATCATCGTCATCGTTATCGTTATCGTTATCGTTATCATCATCATCATCATCGTTATCGTTATCATCATCATCGTTATCGTCATCATCATCACTTTCGTCGTCGTCGTGTTATCCATTCTTTATTTTTTCTTCCAGTTTTTATCCATTAATTATTCTCATTCAGTCCTGCTCAGCATCGTTACGTCGTCTCATCCTCTCGCTCCACCTCATCTTGCCGCTCGTATTTGCTTTCTTTCCCCTCCACTTCACGCAGTCCCTGCCCACCACGTCCTCCCACTCCTTCTCATTTGTGCTCCTGGTTGTCACGCTTTCTCGCTTCATTCTAACTCCTCGTAAAATAAATCTGCTATCCGCCCCATCCTCTCGCTCCGCCTCACCTGTCTTTCGTGGACTCTCCTTCCATCTTGCCTGTCCTATTTCTTGCCTGTCACGTTTTTACACTCCATCTCCTTCCCTGTGGCTCGTGTTCGTCGCGCTCTCCATCTTTATAACAGACTTGGGAATATCGTGTTTCATAATTCCAGGCTAATGTTTCAAATACTTCCAGGCTTGTTGTATCTTTAACCGTTCCACAGAAGTCTTTGGGCGGAATTCTGGTGTGGTTACGAAACTTACTAACACCTCTTCCTTACCGGTTTATTTTAGCATTTGTAACTTGAAATATAAATCGGTACCTTCGCAATGACGGAGCTCTAAGTCCTAAGAACATGAGTAAACGCGAAAGAATTACTGACTTTGTGTTTCCCGCCACATCACTTTTCCCTTCAACCTTATTTGTACCTCCTTCGACCTCAAGCCAAGACGTTAACCCGCTTACTTGGCCCAAACAAAGGCAAGAATACTTTACTGGTGAAGATAAGCCGCCACGCACTACTTCAGGCTAAATTAATGAACGTGAAAGCCGATTACGTGTCTTGGCGGTCCTCATCCTCTGACTGGCTGCTGAGGCGACTATCTGGATGACTAGTGTGTGATAGGCTAGTCGGAGAGGCTGGTTAACTGGGTAGAGCCTCAGCAGTCTGAACGGGGGATAGGTGGAAGAGAAGGCGGATAGGGCACACTCTACTGCTTCTTCTTTACTGCAGGGAAGAAGGAACCAAAGGCCAGGAGCCCGGAAACAGTTCCAAGAAAAAACAAAAACGGTACAACAGAGAGCCAGATTCAAGATGCGTTCATTTCGAGATGCCTGGAGACACTGCATTTGAAAGACTGGAGATCATAGGAAGTGGGAAATACAGACTGGGGGAGACAGTTCCAGAGCTGACCTGTTGCTGACTGTACGCACTTTTATTTCACCTGTTCGAACGGGGCTATTCCCACTAAATCACACTTGGATCAGATTCGACGTGCACTAGTAATGAGGCGGAACGAATCTCTTTGTTATTAATCAAATCAGCTCCCGAGTCTGACTACATCTGGCCATCCCATGAACTGAAAGGAATTTTGAGGCTTCATGAGAAAATAATAGAATAAATGAATTTAAAAAAAACACGCCCTGTACTTGATCTGCAAAATTTAAAAAAAAAAAATCTAATTATTGAAAAATCCTGAATACGTGAGGAGAACAGCTATTAAAATTTTGGAAGGTTTAAATATTTGCTAAGGCGAGTTGGGAAGCTTTTTGGGACAGATTAACCCTCCCATAATTGCGGCCAATTTAATCTATTACACCAAACATCTGTCTATTGCACGAAACATCTATCTGTTGCATCAAACATCTATCTACTGCATCAAACATCTATTACATTCCACTGAGAGCGAGTCATAAGAGCCTGAGAGTCACTATTGTCACCATTAATTCAAGTATTTTAGTAATGTCAGACGGTTTTATTCAGCTGAGTGAGTTGCCTGGGAGTGTTTCTGATGGAAGGAGAACAATCAGCATCATGCCACTCATTCAACCACCCGTTTTGGTGAGGAGGCAATATCAGTTTAATTGTCCCTGGTTTATGCTGTGTTTTCGAGGTGGTGTACATCTGGTGTGGATCAGTGGTGTAGGTGCAATGTTTGTGGGCATGGCCTGAGTTGTGGCGGCAGTGGTTGTTTGTGCAGGGGGGTTGCTGAAAGAGGTGGAGGGTACTGCGTTTCGTATGACAGAATGGGAGTTTGTGGATGTGCTGCAGCTATCACTTACTCATATGCTGTGGATTTGTCTGATATTTGTATGTGTAGCACATGGTGGTCTGGATCCATCCTGTGCAAGAGCTGCTTTGACTAAATCCACGTGTTAAGCAGAAGGCAGCCTATCCTTGGTGATGCTGTGGATTCCAGGGTAGGAGGAGCAAATGCGACTTGGACCTGAGAGCAGAACTTCCCCGACCTACCCAGCATTTTGCGAGTAAGGTTTCTGTTGGCCTGGCACGACGCAGTCTCCCACACTAGGCTAGCTGCTCTGTACACTGTTCTTTACACAAAGGGAATAACTCTCCCGCAGCCATTTCCCTCCTCCTCACACTTGCTGCAGGCATTATGGGCAGTCCCGGGTCCCAAACACGATACATCTGCCCGGTTTGTTTAGTTCTTTACTCATCACAAGCACATCACACCCAGCACATGCCAGTAAACGACGGCTCTATGGATTCACGCTGTGCTCGCGTTGAATCTTGAATGCAAATTGAAAATGGAAACGACATACATTTACTGATGCAATGGGTTTTTCAGCCATTGAATGAAATCACCAGGAACTAACAAAAATAATATACGTGAGGAAAGCGTGATTTATATTTCAAATTTGCGTGGCCATTACGAGAATTTCATGAATTTAGCGAGGTCTGGGGAACTACGGAAAAAGGTACTAACTCCGCCTACTTCCATTTTTCCAAGCCTATTATTTCCATGACCCGAGGCCGTCAAGCACATCGTCTCCCGTTGTGACCCTTGCTGAAGCTCCCCCTCTGTTGGCGTAAAAATAGAGGGCGGACTCAGACAGGTATGTGAATAAATAAAAGAGGAGAGGAGTGGGGCGGGCGGTGGAGAGAGAGAGAGAGAGAGAGACAGAGACAGAGACAGAGACAGAGACAGAGACAGACAGACAGACAAACAGACAGAGATTACTTTTAACATAACCATCGAAAGTTCCACATAAATTAAATACATCACGTCGTCTCGTGTGGATAAAAAGGTATATGAAGCAATTTTTCTGCATCCCCCCCCCTCGAAAAAAATATATATGTCGTGTCCATTCAAGCTAAGAAAAAACAAAAAACTACACCTTACCTTTATTGGCAAGGGAGACAGTAAGATTTATATTGTCATAGAAATACACATTCTTTAAAATACAGGAAAACTGTAAATAGTGACTGAAGAGAAATTATATCTAGATGCTTAAATAGGTCTTACGTTTTACAGTTCAGAATTACTACATAAATACTGTCAGAATTTACAGTCACATTTAGAACTATTATATTTACTTTCCATCTTGAATGCTTAGGTGTAACTAGAGATTAACACTAGAATATGATGCTAGTCACGAAGGAGTGCTATGGAAGGGTGTTAAGCTGCAGTGCTGTGTTTGTCTGCCACTGAGCTACGTTGAAGATGCTGGAAAAGGACGAAAATCTGGGCCAAGTTGGAGTAATAAGAGTATAGTAAAGTAATGCTTCCCCTATTCATATCTACTGCCTTAATTCTGCTACCTATCAACACTACATACTTACTGCCATCGTTTATATTTATACCTGCGCTCGTGAAGGGAGGGCCGGTGTTATGCTTTGCTCGACGTGTGTGTGTGTGTGTGTGTGTGTGTGTGTGTGTGTGTGTGTGTGTGTGTGTGTGTGTGTGTGTGTGTGTGTGTGTGTGTGTGTGTGTGTGTGTGTGTGTGTGTGTGTGTGTGTGTGTGTGAAGAAAGTAATTAAGACGGTTTTTATTTTCTCTGGACAAAAACATCAGCCAAGGGACTGACCAATAATTTTTTAGAACAACAGGTCAAAGGTTAGCGTCACATGTCAAGGTCAACTCACAGTTTTTATCTTATCTGAACCAAACAGAATGGAAGGGTTGAGGGTAAGGCAAGGATAATGGGATTCAATTTTAACAATCAGTCAGACGCTTAGATCACAGGAAAAGGTTAACTCATGATAAGGTCAACATACAGTTTGGTTCGATTTTAACCAAACTTGGTGGAAAGGTTAAGGATCAGGAAAGTTTTAAGTAATTTTGAGAGCTATCTAGGCATTGCACACTCTGAGCACTCTTTTTAGTTATCATTATATTCTCTTTCTGGTTCGGTTTATAGTCTTGAACCCCTGGAAGGTGAAGGAAGCCATCTACTTGTGTTTGGTGTATACTATAGGCAAAAAGTTTCAGTCAAAATCACAAAAAAGCGTATCAACACTACAAATAATACTTCCCTCGAGGCACTCACCGTCTCACAACAAAATTTGCTTTCCTGTAAAATCCCTATTGTACTTGTTCTTCGCCCTCCTCCCTCAAGATAAATGCTACAAGGCACAAGTCTGATAAGTAGGGAATTTGGTTTATTGAGTGAGCTTGGTGGATGAGTTTGGGAGTGTGTAAGAAACGGAATCTAAAGGTGAATGTAGAGAAGAGTAAAGTGATGGTCATTGAGAGAGGTGAAGTCAGTGAATGTACAGTGAGGTTGGATGGTGAGGAATTGGAAAATGTGAGTACGTTTAAGTACTTGGGTAGTGTGATGAGTAAGGATGGAGGTTTGGAGGGTGAAGTGCTTGAAAGGGTACAGCAGGGAAGAAAGGTTGCTGGTTCTTTGAAAGCAGTGATAAGAAACAGGGAAGTGAGCATGGAAGTGAAAAAGTTACTACATGACAGTATTGTGATACCAACTTTAACGTATGGAAGTGAAGCTTGGACGTTGTCGTAAGGACACAAGTCAAGAGTGAGAGCAGTGGAAGTGAGTTATTTAAGAGGAGCCTGTGGAATCACATGGAGAGACAGGCTGACGAATGAGGATATAAAGAAGCGTTGTGGTGTGGATGTGGATGTGATAGGAAGCGTTATGAGGAACACACTGAGGTGGTTTGGCCATGTGGAGAGGATGGAGAGTGAGAGACTGACGACGAGAGTGTATGTGAGTGAGGTGGAGGGGGGAAGAGGGAGGGGGAGGCCGAGGATGAGATGAAGGGATGGGGTGGAGAGGTATATGAGAGAGGGGAGTGTGAATTGGGAGCAGGGCAGTCAAATGGCGGGGGACAGGGCGACTTGTAGGCGATTTGTTTGTGGCCACCCCAAATGGGATTGAGGCGTCTGGCAATAGATAGATAGATAGAGTGTATTGGCCGAGCACTGTATTACGTTTTGTGGGAGAAGATTGCATTTATCTGGTTCATCTTTGGGGAGAAATAATCAGAAGAGTTAAACGTGAAACTCTCTTAGATATAGCTGGTGTGTCTCGTCTCGTGAGGCATTATTATTATTATTATTATTATTATTATTATCTTTAATGCAAGGAAGAAGGAACCAAAGGCCAGAAACCCGCAAATTGTTCCCTCCAAGAAAAAACAAAAACAAGATAACAGAGAGCCAAATTCAAGATCCGTTCACTTCGAGGTACTCTTTTTGTGTTTCCCTTTTCACGCTTCTAGATCACCACCACCGAAAGGACTGCATTACTGAGAATTGGGGTCAGATGGTAAGATTTTTTGCCGACGAATTTATTACTAGTCTACATTATGACCTGGCTATATTAATGGCTAAATAAAGTCACTTCGGTACGCACACGCACGTACACACACACATGCAGGCACAAACATACACAAACACACGCACATTGACAAACACAAGCACATGCAGATTCACACACACCCTTTCACATGCTGTCTCTTACATTTTCATTTAATTATCCTTCAATATAAGTCCTAGCACTTTAAAATGTACTAGCACTTTGACTGTAAAGACTAGGCACTTCAGGTTAATTATTGTTGCTCCTGAAATAACACTAGGAAATTAAAGGACAATAATCATAAGTACCCGAGTTTCACATAAATGTTTGCAGCTGCTGTAGACTCTCTTCCATTTATATTTTCAAGTGAAACAATTTATATATAAACACTGTACAGAAAATTCACACTACAAAAAGAGTTAATGCAGTTGGTTTTTAATTTTTTTTTCTCATTAAAGTTGCCTGTTTATTACCAGAGGCTCTGTACATACCTCCATCCTTAGTCGTTTACTACACAGTCAGATTCATAGCTTAACTCTCCCCCTTTCCTCCTTCCTCGTAAACAATTTCCCACTGCCAAGATGCACAGGTGTTGTGTAAGGAAAGGCACAAGACAAGAAGTCCATGAAATCTATCTACCTACCTGTCTGTCTATCTATCTATCTATTTATAATATGAACAGACACACAAATAACAAAAGAGGTCTTGAAAGAAAGGGAAAGAAAAGAGAGGGATTGAAGATAGATGATTGAATGTGTGAAATAGAAGTCCTGTAGAAACTGAGACACAATTAAAGACAGCAGTTGGCTTTAAATACAAGAAGAGAATGTGAACGAGGAAATAGGAGAGAGAATTTAAGCTCCCGAAAGTGTAGAAAAGTGTAAGAGGGTGTAGGGGAGAAGAGAGAGGGGTAAATGAGGAAGAGGAAGGAATATTATACGTGAGAGAGAGAGAGAGAGAGAGAGAGAGAGAGAGAGAGAGAGAGAGAGAGGTATTATACACGAATCATTCAATCATTATCAGATGTTCCGGTCATAACACTAGTCAATGAGCTTTATAAACCAAGAAAAGCCTCCTTTCCTCATCTCTCCTTACCTCCGCCAGCGACGTCGGAGGGAGGTTGTGTATTCATCCGCGTCTGTTTGTGTTTGTGTACTAGATATTTCAAAATGTTGCCATCAGATTACCATAAATCTTGGTTGATAGATGTGTGTGTGTGTGTGTGTGTGTGTGTGTGTGTGTGTGTGTGTGTGTGTGTGTGTGTGTGTGTGTGTGTGTGTGTGTGTGTGTGTGTGTGTGTGTGTGTGTGTGTGTGTGTGTGTGTGTGTGTGTGTGTGTGTGTGTGTGTGTGTGTGTGTGTGTGTGTGTGTGTGTGTGTGTGTGTGTGTGTGTGTGTGTGTGTGTGTGTGTGTGTGTGTGTGTGTGTGTGTGTGTGTGTGTGTGTGTGTGTGTGTGTGTGTGTGTGTGTGTGTGTGTGTGTGTGTGTGTGTGTGTGTGTGTGTGTGTGTGTGTGTGTGTGTGTGTGTGTGTGTGTGTGTGTGTGTGTGTGTGTGTGTGTGTGTGTGTGTGTGTGTGTGTGTGTGTGTGTGTGTGTGTGTGTGTGTGTGTGTGTGTGTGTGTGTGTGTGTGTGTGTGTGTGTGTGTGTGTGTGTGTGTGTGTGTGTGTGTGTGTGTGTGTGTGTGTGTGACAGACCACTTACTGCTTGGCTGCAGATGCCAGGGACAGTGGATAATGCTTGCTTGATTAGCGAGTCAAATACCCCGGTATGGTACCCTTATCAAACAGGTAATGGTTTTTTAACATATACGTGGCGATGCTTTGCACAAGAAAGGCCGTCGTTTACTTAACTGTGCTCGTTTATCTACATTTTATTTTCTTAAAGAACTTCGCACTATTTTTTAAAAAATACTGCGTGTGGGAAATGTTGGTGCAAGTATATACGACATATATATATATATATATATATATATATATATATATATATATATATATATATATATATATATATATATATATATATATATTAACAATGTCTGTGCTGCTTAATTTCTGTTATATTGAAGAAATCTATTAACCTGCTTCGTCGTCAGTGTTTTGCCAAATCTCTCTCTCTCTCTCTCTCTCTCTCTCTCTCTCTCTCTCTCTCTCTCTCTCTCTCTCTCTCCGAGCAGTGTGCTGCGTGAAGTGGGAACTCAAAGAACTCGTTGTTAGTTTTTACTTTTCTAGCTCTACTTTTGAAATATTTTTGTTCCATAATTATCTCAGAAATATACATCGTTTTCAAGAACAAGGTGGACAAAACGCCACAGAGTCGAGCAAATTCTGAAACCGAAAACCAAGAGTATTTCCCAGGGAGGTTTATGGCAAAAAAGAAATGACGTGGAGGAAAACTGGTCTGAAAAGGTTAATAAAGGTCACGGATTGAGGTCAAGGTCAATTATTCGTGTCTGAGTATAATGGCAGGTGGATATATATTTTCTTTTTTCTGCTGAGGTCACACTGTATTGGATTTCTCATAATTTCTGGAAGTGTTTATTCAGACGCTCTCTCTCTCTCTCTCTCTCTCTCTCTCTCTCTCTCTCTCTCTCTCTCTCTCTCTCTCTCTCCATATATACGCAAGCACAAGCATACACAAACATATACACAAACACAAGCACATACACATACACAATCACACACACGTTTTCACACAGTCTCACATAATTATACAATCAATCAATTAATCAATCAAAAATTCATTCATTCCTTTTAATAATCACTTCTTGCATTAAATTGTCCCTCGAATTTACATAACAGGTAATACGAACATCAATAAAAAAGGGTGACTGTTCCCGGAAAGAGTGCGATGAACTACTAGAAAAGCTCAGATAATAATAACGAAAGCTCCCCTAGACGCACGAAACCATCCACCCGAAACTGGCAGGAAAAAGTGAGAAGGATTACTTCTTGGAGAAAAATTGACGTGGAAATTTAATAGGAGAGGACGGTACGAGTACATACATTCATACACGAGCCTGGAAAATTGTATAAATGTATAAATAAATGACTGGGACGAAGTTTTACACCCAGCTTCACAGTTATATACCCATCCAATCTATTCTCAAACTCTCAATGGATGCAGTACCTACCACGAGGCTGAGTTACTTGTTTCACTTATCCACTACGTTATTTCCAAACCAGTTTCTATCTATCTATTTACTAAAGCTGTTTATTACCTTTCTTAGTTTTGAAACAGCTTGCTCGAGTTTTGTCCAGTTTGCTCAATTTCAGGTTCTTGCTACTTTCTCCCTTGCTTATTCCTCTCATCCACTTGAACATCTCACTTATATCACCCCAACTCTATGCCTTTCTAGCGAATGCAGATTTAATTTTTGCCTCTCTTCATATCAGAGGTCCCTTATGCCATGTAACATATTTCTCATTCTCTTCTGCAGTTTTGAAGGTTTTATATTCAATGTATATTTCTGACACCAAAACTGCATGGCATAATCTAAGTGCAGCCTTACTAATGCAATAATGGCTGCAATATTAATTCGGATGTCCTGTTACTCACATTTAATAGAGATATATTCCTCCACATTTGCCACACCACTTCTACCTTTCCACACCTACCACACCACATCTGTCAGCCTCACCTAATCCATCACGCATAGCACACCACACCTGTTACGCAAGATCTACTCCTCCACACCTGCTGTGTCACATCTCTCCCTCCATACTTTCCACATTATGCATGACACACCACACCTGCCGTCCCTCATCTACCTCTCCATGCCGGCTACTCCGCCTCTGCCACCTCCTACCCTCCACTCCACACCTGTCATCGCACACCTATCCCGCTGCGAGTCCTTGTCTGTCACCTTAAATACTTGTCACCCCACACCAACATTTATCAGTCTATATATGTGCCTATCACACCGCACAACACTCATCTACTTCATTCTACCTATTATTCTACACTTCCACCTTGTCTCTCACTCATACATCCTCCCTATCTACTGCCTCATACCTGATAATCCACAACTGCACCTCTCTACCTTCTACCGTAGCTCCACACCGCATATCTGTCACTCCACGTCCACTTCTCCATTCCTACCTATTACCCTACACTTCCACATTGCCTCTCTTACAACCCCCATACCTACTGCCTCATACCTGACAGTCCACACCTTCCCTCTACCTACCACCCCACAACTGCCGGTCCACACTTACCACCCTAAACCTACCCCCTACCCCTCCATACCTCTTTCCTACGAGAAGAGAGCAGGAAAAAAAGAATCCCCAGCCATTCCTACCTCAATGATGCTTGATGTGTTGTCAATGTTGAAGTATTTATGTTTTGTGACGAGAGTGGAATATGTAGGACAGACTCACCTGCGTAGGATTATACAGGAAATGACACTCAACTGCGTAAGATTAAACAGGATATGATGTGCATTACAGAGGATTACACGTGAATAACAAAAAAAAAAAAGGTAATACAAATAACAAGAATCACATGTACATCACTCTTGATAATGTTCAAACAAAGGCGGGCTAAATTGGTGAACATACTGTAATGGTAGGTATGTATGGTGGTAGTATTATAATGGTAGGTATGTATGGTAGGAGATTAAAATGATAGGTATTTATGATGGGAGTATTTTAATGGCTGATATGTATTGTGGTAGTATTATAATAGTAGATATGAATGGTAGCAGTATTACCATTGTTGATATCAATGGCAGAAGTAGTATATATTCTCCATAAGTATATTTCAATCTAATGTCAACCCTTCTTATAAAATTTCCCACTAAGAAATCTCCACCTTTTTCATTTTGATCTTAATCTACTTATTTTCTTAGTTGACGGACCTGTGGAGAGGGAGTGATGTGAAAAACCTCTTCGTACTGTGACTGTCTGTTGAATTTCTCTCTCTGTGTACCCAATCACCCGATAAGCGCCACTCCAATGCTAACTGCTTGGATATTAAATAATCCATATACTTTTTAGTCTTTAATAATGCTGTAATAGTGAGTAATTTGACTTCTTTCAGTAACCATCCAATGTTTTCCAAAATGCTTGTGGAAAAGAAAAATCAGATATTCAAAGCAAATTTTCCCCATGTATACGTAAGCTCAGAAGCAACGGGCAGCACTTAAATTCTGCAGAACACTGTCAGTTTGCGCCTACAAGTAAAATTCTTGGCTCTTGGAAGTTTCAGTCTATTTTTTTCCAGCAAAACTTTTCCTCAGAAAGAATATCCTTCCTACTTTCACTGGTGTCGCCTTTCACCATTTTACATTTTCTCTACGTATATATTGCAAATTTTAGTGACCTCGGACGAATCAGCTATAATTGCCTGTTCAAACCTATCTTTCTATAACTAGCCTACTTTCCACATATTTGCTGTCCGTCATTCACGCGTCCACACTATCTTTACCTGTATCAATTCGTATGAGGTACACAGCAAGACTGAATTTTACCCTGAGGAGGAGAATGATAGCTAGATTAAACCTCTCTCCATGCTGACCAAGTAAGATTCAGGAAGGGGTGTTTTTAGTGAAAGCAGTGCAAGTGATGTCAAAGCATCGCAAGGGCTATGCTTATGTGTGTTTGTGCATATAGATGTCACCAGCACAAAGCGATAAAATGCGAACATATACTATACCTCACAGGCAGTTTCCAGCTCCTAGCCTCCGAGCAAAAGCAAATCCGAAGGTGATATCCGTAACCACTGAGTCACCGGGGCTCCTTTCACAGCTTTACCAAGGATTAACACACGTACTTATATTTTACACACCGCATCTGCTTTTTAACACCTGCTGGCCCTAATTTTCCTCCCCATATCAACACCACACCTGTCACCTACATTATCCACATCAATCCAGGCACATCACAGCCACCGTCCCAAGCCTTCTAGTCCACACCCTCCTCTCCATATCTGCCCTGTTACAACCACCGCTCCACACGTTCCACATCATCACTCCACACCTTCCATCCCACACCTGTCTCCTTTACACCTCATTCCACCTCACTTTCAGACCCTTATCGTCGTGTACCTAACTTCCTCAACCTTGCACTTCCTCATCCACAACTTACACCGTCAGTTCTCTCCAGCAAGCCTTTCAACCCACCCTGATCCCTCAATACGTACCTCTCATCCCCCCCTCACCTTTGCCCACCTGCTCTACAAAATCAGCCTCTGGTCACCTTCCTCTCCGCCCTTTCCTCTCCCCTCCGCTGCACACCTGGTACCCCATATTTACCTTTTCGCACCTGCCACACAACAAGGCCTCCACATGCATAGGTAAACAAAGGTAATGCCCAGCTCCGACTCCGCCACACCCGACTGACACCTGGAAAATGTTTGAGGGCAAAGGCATATGTGGCTTATATGTTATTTACCCGGTACAGTGGAACCCTTGTGAATATGACCTCTTGTAAGTGTCAGAGGGTCATCTATTGGATAATGAATGAGGATGGCAGATACGTGGACAAACGGAATCCTCTTCATCTTCTTTGCGTATTCCCTTCATCTTCTTCGCGTATTCTCTTCATCTTCTTCGCGTATTCTTTTATTCTTTTTCGCTTATTATCTTCATATTCTTCGCGTATTCTCTTCATCTTCTTCAAGTATTCTCTTCATCTTCTTCACGTGTTCTCTTCATCTTCGCGTATCCGTAAGAGTAAATATAATCCAACCCTTCTTACTGCACTTCCAGAATTCCAGAAATTCTTTGATATCGTCTTCGTTTCCCTCCTTAGCTTCCGTATTTGTATCTCTCTCAATCCATATTAGAACCACGGAAGGAATTCGGACTTTTCCACCAAAGGAGAGTGATAACCAGAATCTGACCCCATCCCATACTGGAGATGTTTGAATGGAGAATTAATGTCTATCGGAGGTCTGATGAGTGTAAAAATGGCATTATTTTAAGGGCCATATATTTTTAAGCCTGAATTCATATATGTAAACCTTAAAACCAAAAGGATGCTAGTATTTTTAAGTCTATGAATGGATATACTGCCACCATCCAATTTAAATGTTTGCCGCGGTGTGGGTTCGAGCCCTGGACACGGGGTTTATGTACTGTGAGGGAAGTATGCTAACCACCCAGTGTCCTATACTCCTTTCACCGTAACTTGGCCCAGATATCCCTCCTTCTCAGCTTACTTTACGTAGATCAGTGGCAGGATATGACAATCCTATGGCTCTACATCCTTTCCCTAGCACTTCTTCGTGACTAGCATCATATTCTAAGGTTAATCTGTTTTTACAACCCAGCATTCAAGATGGAGAGATGTCAGTTTTAGGCCAAGTTAGAGTAAAAGGAGTATAGGATTTAAATGAATATGGATTATATATTTTAATCTCTTTAATCCGTGACTTAGGTATCATTTGCTTCGGCTTTGTCTACATAATCCTTCTCAGATTTCGGTGGATTTTTTTTTACCAGGGGGATTAGATGGCGTCCACATTAATCCCTTCACTACGGGGATGCTCTCTTAAACTGGGCGTGAGGATGCAACAAAGGTTTACTAATACGGAGAGAGGCGTTGAATAAAGCTGAGAAAAAGTAAGGTACGTTTGTCAAAATATGCAGCGGGTGAAAGACTGAAAATGAAATACAGAGGGAAAAGAACTGAGATAAACCATGCCAAATAAAGAGGAATAAAGAGGGAGAAGAATGAAGTAAACCATGCCAGATAAAGAGGAATAACGACGAATAAAGTAGGAAAAGAAGAATGAGATAAAGCATACCAGATAACTAGGAATAAAGAGGGAAAAGAAGAATGAAGTTAACCATGCCAGATAAAGAGGAATAAAGAGGGAAAAGGAATGAGATAAACCATGCCAGATGTTGTGCCTTGTTTACTTGAAAAATAAAAAGCTCTTGGGTTAGGCGGTTTGACAAAGGAGGAAAAAAACGCGGACTCGTGTGTGTGTGTGTGTGTGTGTGTGTGTGTGTGTGTGTGTGTGTGTGTGTGTGTGTGTGTGTGTGTGTGTGTGTGTGTGTGTGTGTGTGTGTGTGTGTGTGTGTGTGTGTAATACAGTCATGATGTACGTAAAGTGAGTATTGCAACACCCATACAAGTACTGGAGAGAGAAGGGAGTCTTGCATATATATTTTGAGAGTATACACAGCATCTTCTGAATGAAATATTGGTCTACACGAAAAACCATATACCGCTTAGTTTTAATTTGGGGATTTGGTTTACTCCAGGTAGACCAGGTAATCTTTGACAGGGATTTTATTGAAGCTTAAACGGCTGAGATATTTATGATTTAGGATTTTTCTCACTCCTTTTTCATTTAGGATTTTTCTCACTCTTTATGCATCTAGGATTTTTCTCACTCCTTATAGGATTTTTGTCACTCCTTATGCATCTAGGATTTTTGTCACTCCTTATGCATTTAAGATTTTTCTCACTCCTTATAGGATTTTTCTCACTCCTTATGCATTTAGGATTTTTTTTGACTCCTTATGCATTTAAGATTTTTCTCACTCCTTTTTCATTTCGGATTTTTTTCACTCCTGATAGGATTTTTCTCACTCCTTAAGCATCTAGGATTTTTCTCACTCCTTATGCATTTAGGATTTTTCTTACTCCTTATGCATTTAGGATTTTTCTCACTCCTTATAGGATTCTTTTCACTCATGCATCTAGGATTTTCTCAGCCTACTTAGGTGTAACTAGTGTGGCTTGTAGTTCTAATTATAACTGGCTAAGTCACACACACACACACACACACACACACACACACACACACACACACACACACCATTAACCCTACAATACCCATTTTACACCGTATATTTCCCGTCCTACCTCCACCGCCACCCATATTTTCGGTCCACCCACCCACCATTCCTTACTCACCACGCCCATTCCATTACCCTTCCTCCCATTTGGCGGTTTCATGGGGGGACGCTGGTCAAACACTCGAGGAAGGCGCTTATTTTTTTTTTTCCCCCCGAGGTGAGAATGGTTGCATGGAGAAAGGCCTACGAGTGAGACACCTGTCGCTTAATAATCAATACGGTACCCTGACTTACCTTCCCACACCTGATATGTATGAAATAATAATGTGTGCATATTTAACGGGGTGAAACTAGAGGGTCGAAAGTAGTACTCGTACATGTAATACATACTGTACGTCTATCTGAGTAAAGTCTACACCATTCTGTATAAAACAATTGACATGCAAGTGTGAATGTGCACGCAGTGTCCATGTGTGGGAAAATTCCGAGAAATCTGAGGGTTTCAAATCACCATCGATGTGGATAATGTTACCAGAGAAAGATATGAAGAAAAGCTTTACCATATATAATCAATGGTATGAGAAAATTAACCTGAATTTTGTAACAGAAGAGATATGAAGATTTCAATAAAATGACCAAGTCTTCAAATGGAACAACAAACTTGAGAGCGAGCAAAGCTGGTACTTACACACGTAGATAACCAAGTACTGCAAGACTAAACAGACTAGGCTACCGGAAAAACAAAAGAAATTAGGTTTTCATTAGTTAGGCTAATGATATATTTATTTATTTATTTATATTTATATATATTTGTTGTTCCTCCATATTGTCTATTTCTCCTCACCTACTCCTCTTCTGCTTCTATTCTCATTCTCCCATTACTAATAATTGTCGTTCTTCTTACCAACACCCATGATAGTCTGTTCTTTTACCTCTCTCTGTCTCTGTCTCTCTCTCTCTCTCTCTCGTCCTCACCCTCCTCCTCGTCTTCCAACCCATTACCCGCTTCTCTTTTCTTCCTGTAGTCCTTATTTATTGTTCCTCCTATCTCCACCGTTTATTATCAACTTTTCTCTTTTGCCTCCTTTCCTTCTCCACTCAAAACTATCTTCTTTTCTTCTCCTCATCAGTAGCTATCTCACCTATTCTCTCCACTCGGAATCATACACTTCTCTCTTCCGCCTCCCTTCCTCCTCCTCCCACTTCTCCTCAGCTTTATTTACCTCTTTCTCTCGCCTCTCTACACTCCTTCCCTTCCTCTTACATTATTATTCAAGTGTTCCTATTTTCGCCCATCATTACTTTCTTCTTCTTCTTCTTCTTCTTCTTCTTCTTCTTCTTCTTCTTCTCCTCCTCCTCCTCCACTAACCATTATTTACTCTCTTTCACCTCTCTTTCCTTCCCCTCCTTCATCAACTACCATTATCTAATTCTCCCTTTCGTCTCCCTTTCCTCCCCCTTCTACACCGCTTATCAATATCTACTTCTCTCTTTCGCCCCCCTTTTCCTCTCATCCCTCCATCATTATCAACACCTCTTTTTTTCTCCTTCCTTTCCTTTCCCTCCTCCACCCAACATCATCGTCTCTCTTTCGCCTCCCTTTTCCTCTCATCCCTCCACTATTATCAACACCTCTTTTTTTTCTCCTTCCTTTCCTTTCCCTCCTCCACCCATCTTTATCTTTCTCTCCCCGTCACATGCCCCATAACACCCCCATCTTCCCTCCCCCAGTGCATGTTTGAAAGGACCAGAAGGGTGTGTGCCCCCCCCCTCCCCCCCGCCTGCATATGCATGGTTCGTACCCAGCCTCACACTCCCTCACACTCGACAAACATCCCTCGACATGTTCGTGATTGTCCGCCTCCTGACTGACATTTTGACTGACGAAGGACTTGGCTGACGAAGATACTGACGATTCCTTCCCTGACAAATATCGAGACGTAAATATCTTGAATCCCAATTGATTTTTTTGTTTTGTTTTTATTTTTGACGAATATTTTGAATCCCAATTGATTTTTTTTGTTTTGTTTTTATTTTTGACGAATATCCTGACTCCCAATTCATTTTTGTTTTGCTTTGCTTTTATTTTTGACGAATATCCTGACTCACTATTGGCGACATGAATATCTTGACCAACGAATATCCTGAGTGACGAATGACATATCCAAACTGACGAACATTTCAATAACGAAATTCTTGACTGACATATATACTTATTCACTCTTTCATTCGTTCATATCCAGAAACAAACACCCACAAACAAACCAGTCACCGTGATCACACACACACACACACACACACACACACACACACACACACACACAGGTCCTTCTTACTGCACATGAACGTAATTGTGCTGAAAGAAATCCATTATTGTCCACATACACGCAAGAATAACAGCTTCAGGAACTCTACAAACAAACTGCTAACACTGTGCTGGGAATCGAACCTGGGACTCTTCAGATGAGAACCAGGCAGCTTTCCACTCTACTACGGCCAGGTAAAAGTTGCCTCACCTTGTACTAGTAATCAAGGTGCCCCCTCCCCCACACTTGTCACCCTCAAGGGGAAGAGAGACAGCCCCTTTACACTAGGCAAAGTTGAGGATTTTAATCATACACAAAACACCCCCGGGAAGTCAGTACGATAAAAAAAAATAATAATAAAATAAAACTCGGTACAGGCAGGCTCGTACTGAGAGTTTAAGTACCTCGTTGCTTCATTTTTTCCTACCAACTTCTGTTTATATTTCTCCTTTATGGCATCGTCCTGTTAAAGTGTAGTTTCCCTCCCTCAGTGTCCTGTTAGTGGAGCCTCTGTTGGCGCTCTGACGGAGATACAAGTGCCAGACGATGCGCAAAGAAGAAAAAACCAGTTGCGCATTCTGAGGTTCACTTCGAAGCGCGTTCACCCTGTCAAAATTCGGAATAACTCTAGTGCTCCTTTCCTGCCAACCCCAAGCTAATTGTTTCCTTGTTTTTCTTTTCTTTGTTCTTTTTTTCGAATGAGATGGTGTGGGATTGTGCTATGGGAGAGAACTGAGGGTGTTTCGGAAAATATCTGCTCTTCATGCGACCCAGTGCCAGAAAACAGCTGCTTTCAAATCGTTGACAGACAGACAAACAGATAGACAGATAACGAAACTATTAATTCTGTAACAACCTATGAGGAGTTGTATGCCCTAATGGTGGTGTGTTGTGCATATATTATCATTATTATTATCATTATTATTATTATTATTATTATTATTACGGTACTGTCATTATTATTATCATTATCATCATCATCATCATTATTATTATTATTATTGTCATTATTATTATTATTATTATTATTATTATTATGACTAACGCCACTGAATTTCATCACGTTGACACCTTCTTTCACCTCACTCCTACTGCCACCAAAATATTTGCCGGAAATGACCTGTTCAGCTTCAGGTATTAAACGGAATTCATTTTTCATCACGACAGGTGTTCTTAAGCTTAACAAAATCGTACGGAAGTAACAGCAATAAACTATAAAAACTCTACGGGCTTTGTACCCACTTTTACCTATAACTTTGAACGTCAGCTCTGTACTAAAGTTGTTAAGATTATGGTGACACTATCAGTACTTTTAGCCTCTTACGACTCACTCTCAGCTAAATAAGAATCGCCAAACTTTAACTGGATTTAAACACAAGACTCTCTAGAGTTTCCCGAAGATGACAGCTAAAAAAAACGTCACCAGAGTCAAGAGGTTAACGTATAAAGTCTATGATATAATCCACAACTGTTTCTCTCTATCCACTTTCCATTTTCCATTCAACAACTTGCAGTGTTCACAGTCATGCTGGTCAAATTTCTGAGAGGATGGCGAAATCTCCACTCAATCCTGGGTCAACATCATCCCTTTTATTTCTGAGATCACACGCCTGTCTGCCTTCATCCCTCCTGTCTCCTTTTTCTCATCTCTTGCTGTCTCACTCTCTTCTTTCGTCGCTTCAGTCTGATAATCACACTTTATCTAATTCCCAATGCCTTCATACAATTTAACTTGACTTAGAAAACCTCGTTGGTGGTGAAAGGGGTGAGTGAAGGCCATTTTAAATTCATGTTGTGCGAAATATCTCTACTACGTTGAATAATACAGTTCCCAGCTAGCAAGAATGTAGCAAAAGACGCTGTTGTTACGAACGGTGTCAGTGACCTTCTCGCCCTCGTCCATTCCTCCTTTATTTTTGCTCATCTCATGCATCATCCTTTTTTCTTTTACCTATAACACACACACACACACACACACACACACACACACACACACACACACATGCACACTAGGTATACACAAAGCCCCTCCACACTGTCTGTTTATATACTGCCGTGTCAGGAACCGAGTTATTCCTTATTCAAATGTTTTAGTTCAAAGGCATCCAATTTTTCAGATAGCTGGCTGCACAATTTCTTCATCTGATACTGTAATTACTAGGAAGGATTCTTTTGTCTCTGATTACTGATGTAAATGTAAGAAATCATGAAGAATACTGGCTACTTTGGAAGCGCACGTTCATAGGCACTTTTAGATTATATTTTGGCGGTCCTTGGGTGATTCCATTTTCTATAGGGATACGCCTGGCTGGTAAAGAGGGATACTCATCAAAAAAGTCCAGTGTTATGTTTACCTGATCGAATTCCACAGTTATCCTTGTCAACTTTTTTCAATATTCGTAAAACCGGGGCATGATAAAGATATTAATTTTACAACCTTCTCCTTTACTACTTTCGCCGGTAGGTGGAAAAGTGAGGAAGGGTGTATGAGGAAGGGTGTATGAGGGAGGGTGTATGGGGGAGGGTGTATGAGGAAGGATGTATGGGGGAGCGTGTATGGTGGAGGGTGTATGAAGGAGGGTTTATGGGGGAGGGTGTATGGGGAAGGGTGTATGAGGGAGGGTGTATGACGGAGGGTGTATGGGACAGGTTGTATGAGGGAGGGTGTATGGGGTAGGGTGTATGGGCGAGGGTGTATGGGGTAGGGTGTATGGGGGAGGGTGTATGAGGAAGGATGTATGAGGGAGGCTGTATGAGGGAGGATGTATGGGGGAGGGTGTATGGGGAAGGGTGTATGAGGGAGGATGTATAATGGACGGTGTATGGAGAAGGGTGTATGAGGGAGGGTGTATGAGGAAGGGTGTATGAGACAGGGTGTATGGGGAAAGGTGTATGAGAGAGGGTGTATAAGGAAGGGTGTATGAGGGAGGATGTATGAGAGAGGGTGTATGGTGATGAGCGTGTAGGAGGCCTAGCGTGGTGTGGGATGCCGAGGTCACGCGTTGAGCTGAGTGGGGGTAAAGGGGGAGGAGGTGACCTGTTGCACACTAATCTGCATGCTAGTGTTGCAACGAGGAAAAATTCGTGGACGTCATCGCAATTGCACAACGTGGGTATCGTGTAAAGTTTTGTCAGAACTGATTTATTTCCGCATATTCACACACCAAAATGCATCAGCCGTATTGCGCATTATGTTATTTTTTGACCATCATCAATACGTTAACTGGATTACCATTCAATAAATCAGCTCTTTATTATGTTCATTATTAAAGGGCGGAGCAGAGAATAGTACGAGGAAGTTGCTTGATCTAAAAAATAAAGGGTAATAAAGTTATGATATACAGTAAATAAATAATACTCTACTAAGTTTGATTTCTATTACTTTATTTATTTCGGCGAAGATCATCATATATTTTACTCGTTTTAATTCCTTGTGAAGTTATAATTTAGTGTCAAACCTTTATTTTCATTACTAACAGAAGATCTTTAATATCCAAGCCTCACCTGACTTTGCATATACTTCTACTGAAAATGTTTCTCTAATTATATCTCACTCTGATCTGGAAGGGAAAGAACGACCTGCCAAATCAGCTACATCATAATTCTCACCTATTCTTTAAAATTACCTCAGTTTCCAAGGTTCAGTTATATTTTCCAAGAGTCGACTATCCTAAAAAAAAAATGAAGTGAGAGGTGTGATTGTCAGTTCGTTCAAATTTTCGAGACTGATGGCGGAACTCTTCATCGTAACCTAAGTCCACGTCATCCTTCCTTCATCCGTCCCACTGCTGACCTAACATACCTGTCTGACCCTGTCTTCCCTGCCTCTTCTCCCTCCTCCTTCAATCTCACGTATGTCTCCATTTATCTTCCACGCTTGTCTTTCACCCTCGGTCATTCCTTCCTCCTCCATCTCACACCTCACTTCCCTCATACTTCATTCTCACGACTGTCCTTCCTTGTAAAACGAAAAAAAGAAATACAGTTTGTTCTAATATAGGCTACCCTTGTCTTATCACACTCACATCTGTTTATATTCGTATGCAAGGAAGAAGGAACCCAAGGCCAGAAGTCCGCAAAATTGTTCCCTCCAAGAATAAATAAAAACAATATAACAAAGAGCCAGATTCATCCGTTCATTTCGATATGCCAGGACACACTGCGTTTAAAAGACTGGAGGTCATAGGCAATAGGAAATACAGACAGAGGGAGACAGTTCCAGAGTTGACCTGTTGCATACATGAAGGAGAGGGAGTACCGGTTAACTCTTGCATTGGAGAGCTGGACAGAAAAGGGATGAGAGTATGCTGCCACACGGGTGCTACGCTCCTGCCGTCCCATACCTATTTTTCCTTGTGTTCGTGTCCTCCCTTGCCCCCTCCTCTCTCTCTCTCTCTCTCTCTCTCTCTCTCTCTCTCTCTCTCTCTCTCTCTCTCTCTCTCTCTCTCTCTCTCTCATCACGCTTACCGTATAGGCTACCTGACTTAAATAAATGGGTTTTCTAGTTAATTTTTTACACCAACTTTTCTCACGCCAGACTCACACTCCACACACCAAGCACACACAGACACGCCCCTTCCTTTCCCCTCACACTACATGTTTCCACTACCACTTCCACTACACACACTTCTCACTACACATACTCCCAATACACAGTCACACCTACTCACATCACACACACTCACATTACAAACTCTTCACAATACAGACTCCCTCTTCACGATTACAAACACTTCTTCCGCAACACACACACACACACACACACACACACCGCTCAAATTCTTACACCAATACACTTTCACACTAAGCACTCACAACACACTACTCACGCTTCACCTTTCACACTATACGAACTCACTGCATACACATACACTTCACTCCTCACAGAACACACTTCACATACACTCTCTCACACCACACACTCTCTCACACCTCACTTCTCACACTCCACTCCCTCATACCACATACATACCTCTCTCACACCACCCATTCACACCACACTCTCACACCAAACTCTTACAAAGTCCTAACACGACACATTTCTCATCCAACTCACTTTACACATCACACACTTCACGCACTTTTTATCCCACACTTCACACTCTTCACACTCCTTCGCCACACGCTCACACCGCTGACTCTCTCAATCCACAAACTTACAACACACACACACACACACACACACACACACACACACACACACACTTCACAACCTTCTTACAGCTTACACCACACTTTCATTACACTCACACCACATGTTACACCACACATTCCTCACCACACCATCCTCTCACCACACCCCACACACCACACTGATAAAACACACATTATGACACATCCCCAGCTTGGCACACACAATATCCAATACACATCTCACTTTACACACCCCTGCACACATACTACGTCTCTTCACACTTTTCACACACTACTTTCGTCCTTCACACTACATACTTTTCATACACAACACACTTCTCTCACGTTTCATACTCTTAGCACTCTTCCCATACTACATGCTTTTTACACACTACATACTCTTCACACTAACCATATACACACACTGCATACTCTTTACATCCTTCATTCACAACACACACTTTACACCTTCCGCATACTCTTCACTTTTCATAACACACTATGCTCTTCACACACTACACAGTTTACACACTACACACTTCTCACCTTCCCATCTTCTCATATTCCCTTACTTTGCATCTTCATTACATATCCCCTCATCTTCCCCCTTCTCACCTCCCCTCATCTTCCACCTTCTCACCTCCTCCCCACCTCACATCCATCACCTCACAAGCCCCTCACCTCACACCAGGCAGCTCTCAAGTCCTCCTCACTTCACATCATTCGCACCTCACACCTCGTTAACTTTCCCTCACATTCATAACCTCACACAGCCACCGTTTCAAACAGCCTCTCCACACATATTCACCAACACCCTGCCTCTTCATGAAATCTTTACATTCACAAGGCGGCAGTCATCACACCGCCCTCTCCTCAAGCCCTCTCAACTAATACTTCTCACCAGAATACCCCTCACAATTTACTTTCACCGGAGCATCGCGTCTACTGCGTGGCTCTCCATTTTTTCTAGAAGTCTCCCATTTCTTCCCTCCGTTTTCTTTATTAACCCGGGAAAACATCTCATATCCGCTCGTCCCGTAGCGAATTTTCTCTCCTAATTTTTAACCCCATGCATCGTCACCTTCAGCTCCTTTATCCATTTTTTCCCTTTCCATTTCAGATTCAGATTTCCATAATGCAGTTTGAATTTCGTCACTGCCGCAGACGTCCCCACGGCGTATAAAGTCCATGTGTATTTTGCGGGCGAGGATTCGGCATGGGAAATTCTCGTCCCGGGGAGTGTCAACAAAGGAGCGAAGGAGCGAGGAGAGGAGCGGGAAGGAGAGAGGAGAGGAGCGGGAAGGAGAGAGGATAGGAGCAGGAAGGAGAATGGATAGGAGCAGGAAGGAGAGAGGATAGGAGCGCGAAGGAGAGATGATACGAGCAGGAAGGAGAGAGGACAGGAGCGCGAAAGAGAGAGGATAGGAGCGGGAAGGAGACTGGTGGGGAAGGAGGAATGGGTGAAGGAAGAGGGGAATGGGGAGGGGAGAATGGAGAGGGGGGGAAAGGAAGAAGGATAGGGGGGGGGAAGAGAGGGAGGGGAGGAGAAAGGAGTGGGGCAAACGTGAGCGGAGAAGAGAGAGGCGAAGACAGATGGAGAGGACGGAAGGAAGAAGGGAAAGAGGAGGAGGCAGGGAAGGGAGAAGGGAGAGAGACGGAAAGGGGGGATTCCAGGGAGCGTAAGAGTAGGTGCCAAAGATGGAAATTATATGAAAACGTTATTACCACATATACCGAAGCGGGGTCAAGAAATACGATAGACGCAGGCACGGGGAAAATTGCTTCGCCTTTCCGCTTCTGGCTTTGAAAAAAATTATATCTAATGAACTGAGTGTGTGAATAGTGATCGGTAGAGGGGGGGGGGAGGTTTGCGTATTGCGTATTGCGTGTGAGATGAACCACTGTGGGCAGGACACATGAGAGAGAGAGAGAGAGAGAGAGAGAGAGAGAGAGAGAGAGAAGGAGAGCGACAACGGGAGAAAACGAATATGGCAGATTTCTCGTCCATGTAATCATCCTAATCCTTTTATTTTCCAACCTTAATACCTAATCCTACAGCCAGACGATTTTATTCAGCTGAGAGTGGGTCATAGGAGCCTGGGAGTGTTGCAAAATCATCCTGCAATTCTACTGGTGTTGCAAATTCACAGTGCCTTCTCTCTTGTGCAAGTTGCAGAGTGGACTCATCTTGAAACACTTCCCCCACACTCACCGTCTGCCTTTCTTTCCCGGGCCAAGTTACGAGGAAGAAATTGAGGAGGGAGGGGGAGAGGGAGGGGGAGAGGGAAGGGAAGAGGAGGGGAAGAGGGTGGGGTGGAGTTGGAGAAACCAGGAGAAGGGAAAGATGTACGAGGATGGGAAAAAGGAAGGTGAAAGAAGAAGAAGAAGAAGAGGAGGAGGAGGAGGAGGAGGAAAAGAAAAATAGCAAAAGGAAGCAGACGGAGTGTATAAACAGAGGAGGAGGGAGGGACAGGAGGAAAGGGGAGAGAAGGATGGGAAGAAATTGGAGGAGAAGGAGAAAGAGAAAAAGGTAAGAGGATGGGGAGAAGGAGGGGAGAATGTGGGGAGAGAAGAAGTAGGAGGAGGAGAAGGAGGAGGAAGGAACAGTGAAAACGAATGACTTATCAGGAAAAAAAAAAAAAAAAAGCCGCTGACAGAGACTATATTATTAAAGAGGCGTGAGAGGAGGACTGAGAGAATAAGAGCGGCGAGGAGCAGAGAAAGAGAATGAGAGGAGGTAGACACAGAATGAACAAAGAAGAGAGAGCAAGAAAAATGAATAACAATGTAGGAAGAAATGAAGATGAAAAGGAGAGGTGAAATATTACGAGATATGAAACGTGAGGGAAACGAAACGAAGGAGGAAGAGTATGGAAAAAAACGAGATAAAAGAAATGAAAATTATAGAGAAAAAGGTATATTTACAGGCAAGGCAAACAGAAACAGGAAAAAGAAAAGGAAGAGAGAAGCAAAAGAATATGGAAAGTCGAAGGAAGGGAGGAATGTCAGCAGAATTAGAGAGATAAAATGGAAAGAAGCGAGGAGAGAAAGCACAAGAATAAGAAGGGAGAGACGAAAGCAGAGAGGAAATAACAGGAAAATTAAGGGAAAGAGAAACAAAAAGAAGGGAGAAAGAAGCGAGGGGAGAAAGCAGAACAATATGAAGGGAGAAGCGAAAGAAGAGAAAAAGAAACAGGAGAATTTGGAGACAGAAAAAAAACAAAAGAAAGAAGCAAGTAAAGCGAGAGGGATGAAAGACAAAGAAGGAGAGAAAAGGGGGCAAGAGGGAGGTGAAGGAGGAGCAGGAGACGGAGGAAGAGGGAAGGGGAAGAGGAGAAGCAGCAGGAGGAGGAGGAGAAGGGAAAAGAGAAAGGAGAGAGAGGAGAAATAAAAGAAGACATAAAAATGGTGAAGGAGAAATATCAGTAAGCACACAAAGCCTCCATAACTCCTTCTCCCTCACCCTCGAGAACTGGGAGAGGTGGAGGAGGAGGAGGAGGAGGAGGAGGAGGAGGAGGAGGAAGAGGAGGAGGAGGAGGAGGAGGAGGAGGAGGAGGAGGAGGAGGAACTAGCTAAAAGAGGGAAAACAAAGAGGAATAGGAGGAAGGAAGGTAAGAGCACAAATAAGACGAAGGATGAGTAAAGTTAAGAGTAAGGATAGGAAAACAGGAAGAAAAACAAGAATAAAGTAAATCTTGAAAAAAACAATGAAGAAAAGAAAGAGAGGGATAAAGAAAATGAAGAAAAGAAAGAGAGGGATAAAGAAAATGAAGAAAAGATGGAAGAAAATGAAGAGCCAGGATAAGGAGAGAGAGAGAGAGAGAGAGAGAGAGAGAGAGAGAGAAGAAATACAGGAAGGACATAAGGGGATGAGAAGGAAATTAAAGGAGAAGGAAAGAAGAAAAAGAGGAAGAGGAAGTGAGGTAAGGAAGGGGAGAAGGAAAAATAAGAGAGGATGAGGAAGAGAGAAAATATACAAAAGAAGAGAACGACGAAGAGGAAGGAAGAGGAGAGAGAAAGAAAGGCAGGAGGAGGAGGAAGAGAAGAAAGAAAGAAAGGCAGGAGGAAGTGGAGAAAGGAAGAAAGGCAGGAGGAACAGGAAGATGAGAAAGAAAGGCAGGAGGAAGAGGAAGAGGAGAAAGGAAGAAAGGCAAGAGGAAGAGGAAGAGAAGAAAGAAAGGCAAGAGGAAGAGGAAGAGAAGAAAGAAAGGCAGGAGGAGGAGAAAGAGGCGAAAGGAAGAAAGGCAGGAGGAGGAGGAAGAGAAGAAAGGCAGGAGGAGGAGAAAGAGGCGAGAGAAAGAAAGACAGGAGGAAGAGGAGGAGGAGAAGGAAAGGAGGAGGAAGAGAGAAAAAGAGCATAATGAAAATAAGGAGAAGAGAGGAGGATGAAAAGAAAATAAATAAAGGAGATAGGAGGGAGAGAAAGGGGGGAAAACAGGAGAGAGGAGGAAAGAGGAAGATAAGAGAGGAGAAAGAAAAGAAAAGAGGAAGGGAATAAGGACAATGATGAAAGAGAACTAGGTGAAGTGTAAAATAAAGAATACAGGAAGAACGAAGGAGGAAAATGGAGGAAGGAAGAGAAACAAGAAAGAAAATAGAGGAAAGAAGACAAGGAAGGAAAAAAAAAACATGACTGATACGAAAAAGAGGAATGAAAAAAAAAAAAAGACGAAAATTGAGAAAGGAAGTAGAAGACTAAAAAGGAAATTTGAAAGATAAATCACAGAAAACGAACATGGTCGGGATAACTCTTGTATTTTTATTCCCTGTAACGGTAGACTATAATAATGCGGATAATATTGAGCTATAAGAGCCTGGGAGTGTTAATACTGATCCTATTAACCCATTCAAGAGTGGGAAAACTTTACTATTATAATCCATCAGACGGCAAGCGATTTTATTAAGCTTAGAATGAGTAAAAGGAAAAAAATTGAGAAGAGAGGAAAACAGGAAAGAGAAACAAGGAAAGAAATCAAACTTAGTGAGGAGGAGGAGGAGGAGGAGGAGGAGGAGGAGGTGAAATGAAGAAAAATGGTGAGACAAAGCAACGAGATGGAAAGAATAAGAAAATGTAGGAGGGGATTGAGAAGGAGAGAGAAAAGTGTAAATGAAGGAGCGGAGGAAAAATTGGGACTTTTGCACATAAGGGAGGGAGGGAGGAGGAAGGAAGGAAGGAAGATGGGAAGGACGGAAAGAAAGAAGGAAAGAAGGAAGGAAAGCAAACAGCAACAGACCTTATGGTCCTATCGAGGAGAGAAGGATGGAAGGATGAAAGGAAGGAAGGAGGGAAGGAAGGAAGGAAGGAAGGAAGGAAGGAAGGAAGGAAGGATGGATGGATGGATGGAAGAAAGAAGGGGAGGAAGGAAGGAAGGAGGGAAAGAAGGAAGGAAAAGATAAAGGCAGGAAGAGGAAACAGCAAGGAGGAGGAAAGGGGGAGGGAGAGAAGGAGGAAACGAAGGAAGGAGGAAAAGGTAAGACCAATTACGAAAAATGACCGGAGTGGGAATAGGAAAATGAAAAAGAAGAGAAGAAAGACGAAGAAAAGTAGAGAGCGCAAGAGGGGACTGGCAAAGAAAAGAGGTGGGAGAAGGATAAAAGAGAAGAGGAGGAGGAGGACGAGGAGGAGTGAGAAGAGGAAGAAAAAGAAAAGAAGGGGGGAGGAAGGAAAAGCAGAAGATGAAGGAGGAATATACAAAGAGGAGGAGAAGGAACGACAGCACAAAAAATAGAAAAGGATGGGGAAAAAAAAAAAAAAGGAGGGAGGGAAAAAAACACAGACGACAATTGTGTGAAAACAAAGAGAAGGAGAGAGGCAAGAGAGACAAGTGGAGGAGCAAGGGGGAGTAGAAGACAAAGAAAAGAAGACAAAGAGGAGGAGGAGGAGGAGGAAGAGGAGGAGGAGGAAGAGGAGGAGAAGGAGGAGGAGGAGGAGGGACAAGGCACGAGGGAGCTGCCGAGTCCAACCTGACACAGAGAACAGATGCCTTCATTTTTCCTCAGTAATCCGCCGACGTCAGGAGAGCTTGGCCAGGAGAGGGCAGGGAAAGGGTAAGGGAAGGGTGGTGTGGGTAGGGAAAGGATAGGGGAAAGGTGGTGTGGGTAGGGAAGGGGTTAAAGAAGGGTGGTGTGGGTAGGGAAGGGGTAAAGGAAAGGTGGTGTAGGAAGAGAGTAAAGGAAGGGTGGTGTGGGTAGGGAAGGGTAGGGGAAGGGCGGAGAGAGCAGGGCTGGGGCAGGGAAAGAGTGGTGAGGGTGGGACAGGGTGGGGAAAGAGTTAGTGAGCAAGAGGGTGAAAATATAAAAACATTAAGAAGAGGGCAGAGGAAGGACAGTGAGAGGGAGGAGGGGAAATGATAGTGAAAGAGCAGGGAAAGAGGGTAATGTGAGGGCTGGGAAAAGAATGGTGATGAGGTGGAAGAAAGGGTGGTGATACGTAGAAAAACAGAGGTATATGGTAGGAGGAGGGAAGGGGTGGTGAGGGGGGAAAGAAGTGTGTGCTGAGAGAGGAGGAGAGAGGGTGGTGGAGGCATAGAATGAGAGGGGTAGAAAAAAAAAATGTAGTGAAAGATCAGACAAAGTGGAAAGCGTGTTTAGACAGCAGGGGAAGGGTAGTGAGTGAGGGCAGGAATAAAGATGTTGAGGAACAGGGAGAGGGGCGATGAGGGGAAGAGAGAGGAGCGGTGAGGCAGGGAGAGAGCTGAAGGGGCAGGGGGTAAAGCGATGAGGGAGCACGGAGAGAGACGTACTGAGAACGCAGGGAAAATATATAGTGTGGACCTGGATAGGGGAAGTGAGAGGAGAGAGAGAACTGCAATGACAGGGCAGGTTAAGGGATTGTGTGAGAGAAAATACAAGGGAATGAGAGTACAAGGCGAAAGTAACAACAGTCCAGTATGGGGTACGTGAATATAAGATAAATATGAAAGACGAACATGTACGAGGGAAGAGAGAGAAAAGGGAGTGAAACGAAGGCACAATAATACAATACACTGGGCTGGGCGAAAGAAGAGAGGCTAGAGGGTGTTTAGGAAGCATGTGATGTACTGGGGTGCAAGTTAGCTGTGGGGTTATTCCAGAGGAGAGGGGTCGTGTTGAAACTTATCCACGGAAACAGATAATAGATAGCGTGATGGAAGAGGAGGGTGAGACGGCGGGAATTTGAGTAAGAGTGAAGTGAGGGGAAGGCAGGAAATTATGGTATCCCTGCAACCGTGGATATAGTTTTAAAATTATTCTGCATCCTTCAGACGATTACTGTATAATGAGAAGAGACTTCTCAAACTGGGCAGCTTACGTTAAGCCTTCATTAGTCCCTTCTGTATGAGTTCTGTTTTTCCTAAACTTGTGTAAAATCGCCTAACAACAAAATATAATATAAACTAGAATTCTGAAACTGAAGTAGTATTCAAAGAACTCCATACTCCAGATGAAAGTACTTCTGTTTTCATTGTAGTCCTAATGTTAAGGAACTTTTGGTATGACTCAAAATTTTTTACGGATTTTGAACTGTGGCCTTGAAATCAAAGCTAAAGTCATTCATACTGTGCAGATCATATTCACTCTTGACCCACTATATTTCCGTCGAGTTTGGTCAAAATCGGCCAAATACACTCCGAGTTAGCACTTCCAGGCATGAGGTGGCCATGTTGATTTTCCTCAATATCTCAAAGAGTATTTGTCGGATCTCAATATCTGTGCCCAGGTGCGCTAGTATATACAGTATTGACGACTGCATACTGGAACATTTGCAAAGACATTGATTCAGTAGTTTTTGCTGTGTAAGGGAGCAAAAACTAAAAAATAAAAATAAAATAACAGAGGGCGCCAGTGCAGCGCTAGTGCAAGGAAAAAAATCTTTGTGTCAAAAGAAGCTTGACACCAAGATACATCGCTCCTGAAAATTTCAAGTCTCTATCTCGAACGGTCTTGGAATGCCAGCCTTCTAGATCTCCCCCCCCAAAAAAAATAATAATAATAATAATAATAATAACAATAATACTGATAACTACAATATCAATACGAACTCCAAAGAATGTGGAGTTCTCAATGACCTAAGGACTGAAAGATCTGAAGGGAGGGAGAGCCGTTCACCTGAAGTTTTAGTGCAAAACAGAAAGAAGTACTGAGGTAGATAGACACTCATGGATGAAGAGGATGGAATGTAAATTATCAATCTATCTGTCAACAGCCAGACACCACAATCCCGTAAGGTGTGGCCGTTTGTCCTTGAATTAGTTGTTTCGGGGACAGGCACTGACCCTCTGCCAACCCACCTGCTGACATGTACGGAACACATGAGTTGGTTATAGAGTCACCACCCAGCGTTGTAAATGGGTTCCTGGATTACAAGAAAGCATTAGGCTTGTCACTTAATGTAAGGCCACCTGAAAAGGAAAGAAGAACAATAAAAGGTAACAGGAAAGGCGGAAGAAATAGGAAGAGCGGAGGGCAAATACAGAAAAGGAATGATAAAGGTGATGGAAGAAATAAGCAGCACTACATATAAGGGAGAGTGAAAAAATACTGATTATATATAAGGTGAGGACAGAAAGGGACTTTAGAAGAAAAAACGGATTGAGAAAAACGCATTGTCGGAATGAAAAGACATCAAATAACACACCCACTGAATGAAGAAAAAATGAAAAGGGAAAAAATGGAGCGTAAAAATGAAAATCCAAGAATCGGGGCAATAGAATCGAGAATTTAATCCGATCCAACTCTCCGGGAAGATAGGAAATGAAAGCAAGGGAGTGATAGGGAAGAAAAAGCAGGGACACGAGAAGGTGGACTGCAGAAAAGGGAACACGGGGGACAAAATATTACGTGAAATCGCCAGCTAAGCAGCCCGAATGTGGGAGAGTGGAAATGAAGTGCGGATGGAGTTATTTACAGTCTCATCCGTTTCGTTTCCTTCATCTCTTTTATCCACTACAGTTTGATGACGTCTTTAACTTTATTCTTAACATTCCTAGACAATACCGTTAAGGCTAGAAAAGACTCCTCGTTTTGAAGTTCCACCCTCACTTCATCTTGCGCTAGAGATGGACAGGCGGCTCCACTGCCTAGACACCGTATATAAACGTCCCTCGTCTCCCTCCCATCCCCTACAAGGAGGGTGGTGGGCTGAAGGACGGTACTTTCAACCTGTATTCCACTGGGCTTGTCTGAGATGAATATGGGGTCACAAGAGGAGCATGAATAACGTTCTCACACTGAAAGGCAACACAATTAGAAACAACACCTGTGGTTCTTAAATGTCTTCAGGTAAATCTTCTTCCAACAATAACGAGAAAAATAGATTAGCCCGTCCAGTAAGGTGACGTGTTGTTATTGTTCATTCTTGCCACCTCCAGATGATTCTATCCCCAGCTTAAGAAGAACGTTGTTGTAGTAAGGGGTTCATGAATGCTAAAAATATCATCTTCAAATCGAAAAATTATTCAAAACAGCTGGTGACATGGGGTAGAAATACGTCGCCAAACAGAAGGGACTAAATAACGGATACGCCAAACACATCCCTACATAGTGCCTACATTTTTTTTTTTTTTATGCGAGGAAGAAGGAACCAAAGGCCGCGAGCCCGCAATTGTTGTTCCTTCCAAGAGCAAAACAAAATACAAGAGAGAACCAAATTCAAGATCCAACTATTTCGAGATGCATGGACACACTGCGTCTGAAAGACTGGAGATCATAGGAAGTAGGAGATACAGACAGAGGGAGACAGTTCCAGAGTTGACCTGTCGCATAAATGAAGGACTGGGAGTAACGGTTAACTCTTGCATTAGAGAGCTGGACAGAAAAGGGGTGAGAGTTTGCTGCCAGACGGGTGCTACGCGCCCATTGTAGAGGTGGAGGAATGCACGCAGACAGTTCAGAGAAGCAGGGACCATTGAAGTAGCGATAGAAACGAGATAAAGATGCAACAGTGCGGCGAAGAGACAGAGGTTGCAGGCAGTCAGTAGGAGGAGGAGAGTTAATGAGACGAAAAGCCTTTGACTCCACCTTATTGAGAAGAGCTGTATGTGGGGAGCCTCCCCACACATGAGATTTGTACTCCACACATGGGCGGATAAAACTGTTACCTGGTTTTAGTTTAGCCTATTCTGAAACATATTTAAGTGGTTCTTTGTTCAGCAGATTAAATTGGCTGTTTCATGCTTTTAAAATGTCCTCTGTTAAAAAGTAAGTGTCTAAAATTACCCTTGGCCTCTGAGCTATGGTTCGTTATTTCAATTATATCATATTTATGCAAGAATAAATATTTCTGCATTACTAAATCTAAATACTGTTTGAAAAGGTTAATTTAATCTGCCCCTGAGCCGACGCTTGGCATGGGAGAACAAGTGAAGATGTCTCACTTATTTTTCATGCAATTTGTTTCACAGAGGGAATTAATTTTGCTGCCCTTCACTGCACTGACTCTAGTTTAATTACATATTAGTCAGGGGAGGGTTGAAAAAGAAATCAGTATGGTGGTTTTCTATATATTTAACAGACAAGCTCATCTGTCTGAATTCCAGCATCCTCTTGGCATGGCTGCTGCACTACTGAAAATAATAAAATAATCCAAAGTAACCTACATGAAGCTGTCAATCCACCTCCAATCCAGAAAGTGTTTTTGCTTGAACAATCCACCATTTCTTTTTATTTCATGGTGTTTTGGACTCCGCTGACTATTCAGTGACTACATATATAAGGTCGGGTTCTAGGGAATGGCAGTGGCCGAATCAGTAGAGCGCTGGCCTGCAGTCCTAATGGAACCAGGTTCGAATCCCCACCTAGGCAGGGAACAGTTCAAGGATTTAAATTTCATTAAAAAAAAAAAAAATCACTGAGCTACCGAAAGCCCCGCCGACATGTCATAAAGTTACCCCCTCTAGTACCAATACACCAGCCCTGTAGGAGACAGCCCTAGCATGTATTCATTATGGACGGTGGGTGTTAGCGCTGAAGCGGTGACATGTGAAGCCTATGCCCAAACACACACACGCACATATAGATAGATAGATATAGATAGATAGATAGATAGATAGACAGGTAGATATATGCAACCATAGTTCCAGTTAGTGACACCTTTAAGTGTAGCGAGAAGTGCTTCATTATTCATAAACTTGCAACACAAACTCACTGGTTTATATTTAGAAGTGTAGGTAATAAAACAGCCAGTGTAATATTACCACATTCCTCGCGCTGGTAGGATTACATCTGGACTAAGCAGTAAATTTCTGTTGACTGTAAATACAAAACAGACATAACTTCACTGGAAAATATTCACAGACGTGTAATTAACACCATTTATGGAATTAGAGTTTTATTCTTATGAGGGTAAGCTTTAGCAACAGATATGATGCTCAATGCGTAGGCGAGAAGCAAAGGCTGAAATAAACCACGTATTTATGTGGATGACAGAATACATGAAGACACAAGCACTGAAAATGAGAAGCCAGGAGAGAGCGAGGAAACTTGAATTTAAATAAGATCAATTTTACGCCACAAGAAAAGCACGAAAGCTCTAATTTAGTAACAGAGAGGTGGACGAGTAGAAAAAGATGCCAAATTATACAGCAACTTCCATCTCAGTTAAAATTTTGAAGACTAAAGTGGGCAAATATAGGAGTAATTATGGGTGGATATTGGATGTTACGTTTGTCTGTGCTTGGAGTGTAGTGTCAGCAGGTAAATAATTAACCTTGGGGCGTCACTCTTCATAATATATACGGGATTATTCGAATATCTTTCCCCTACCAGAGTTACTTGTGTTGGTTGTCTGTCTGTCTGCCTTTTAATAGTGTCGGAATGAACTTGTCAGGAACAGATTTGTATATGATTAAATAAAGTTCTTTGTTGGTCAGTTGAAGCTACCTTGATAAATAATAAAGTAATAAGGAAGAGAGGCATGTAACTTAGAAATTTGTTAGAGAGAGAGAGAGAGAGAGAGAGAGAGAGAGAGAGAGAGAGAGAGAGAGAGTCTTTTCCATTTGTCTTACCCAATACCATAGTTTCAATGCCAGTGTTTTAATCCCGGACCATGCCTAGGGGTGGCCCTGTCCGCCTGTCGCTCACTAATGAATTTCGGATTTCATTCCCGTAGACTTTAATGACTTGAGACACCAACGCACCACACTACACCACACCACATCACACCACACCACACCACACCACACCACATCACACCACACCACACCACACCACACAAAATCACCATCCCAAACCACACTACACCTCAGCCACCAACCGGAGGGCCCTGAAGCTCCCGCATCAAGTACTTTTCTTGTTTTACACTGCATGATATTCCTCCTCACTCTCCCCTACCAGTTTTGGCGGGAAAGATTTGGGGTGAGGGGGGATGGAGCTATGTCTTTGCAGTCTTCCTTATAATCTCAAGGTCTAGTAATCATGAAAAAGAATTGCCTAGTATCAACCAAATGGTATACTGCAATTGTCATCTTTAAAGTTCATACACACACACACACACACACACACACACACACACACACACACACACACACACACACACACACACATCAGCCTTGTACTTGTTCGGATTATACTGATACACCCACCCACTCAGCCATCCACACCCACCCACCCACTCACCCAAACACACCCACACACACACACACACACACACACACACACACACACACACACACACACACACACACACCGTTTTTATTTGCTCTCAACTTTTGGCATTCGGTTCCCTGATTGAAAAACTTGGACGGGGGAGCTAGTTCCTTGTGGTAGGGAAGTGTATAGTTTATAAGGTTTTTGTTGGTGGCTTTATGTCCGCGTGTGTGAGGCCCTAGGGGGGTTTGGGGGGAGAGAGAGAGAGGGTACAGTAAGTGAGGAGTGTGTGTGTGTGTGTGTGTGTGTGTGTGTGTGTGTGTGTGTGTGTGTGTGTGTGTGTGTGTGTGTGTGTGTGTGTGTGTGAGAGAGAGAGAGAGCACTGTGAGTGAGGATTGGGTGTATTTGATATGTGTGTGTGTGTGTGTGTGTGTGTGTGTGTGTGTGTGTGTGTGTGTGTGTGTGTGTGTG
>NC_137008.1:2675458-2720458 GCF_032717465.1 Coenobita brevimanus | reverse complement strand
TAGTGGGTAATTAAGGCGCTCCAAACGGACTGAGCCGGTGTAAGTTTATATCCAAGGGGTGGTTGGGGTTTATTGCTCACATAATGCCACTCAGGGATGAGTGAGGCTGGTCACTCTCATCTTAAATATCAGGACCAACTTGCCTAGCCCCGGGCTCCTACGCTCCTCACGGGGCAACATAGGTTTGGATGAAGGATGGATGTATAATAATAATAATAATAATAATAATAATAATAATAATAATAATAATAATAACAATAATAAGTTCTGCAGTGCGTCTCATAATATACTATAAGTGGTTGTGAATTTCTGTGAACTGTTGCCTGAAGCATCTATAAGTGCCAGAATCATCTCGACTTATAGGCACTACAGGGAATGGTGTTGAGGTGATCTAATGGGGCATCAGATTCTTTGTTTACGTCTCTCCTCACTCATGGTCTGATCCTCATATCGGGAGGGTTGTTCCATCACAGAAGACGCGGGACATAAACACATATACTAGCGTCACGGAAAGTAATGTGACAATTCTAACTTTCTCGTATCAGAAATGAATATCCTCCCTCCCACTGGATCTCATTTCAGTGCATGACGCAAAATAAATCATATATACTTTTGCTCCACGGAAATTAGTCACTCAGAACTAAGAAAAAAAAATGGAAGTGCTATTGTTTTATGAGTTGTAGCTTCATTTTTAGTATTTTCCTGTGTGTGTGTGTGTGTGTGTGTGTGTGTGTGTGTGTGTGTGTGTGTGTGTGTGTGTGTGTGTGTGTGTGTGTGTGTGTGTGTGTGTGTGTGTGTGTGTGTGTGTGTGTGTGTGTGTGTGATCAACCTAAGGCCTCATTTTTCAAGCAGAGATGGATTTCTTACTTAGAGAGAGAGAGAGAGAGAGAGAGAGAGAGAGAGAAATGCAATACCTCAATAAACACACAAGAAAAATAAAAGGAGCAAGCGACGCAGGAAGGAAAGCAAATGGACCGGAGAAGAGATAAGGAAAAGGCAGCCAAGTCTGTCCTAAAAAAATATGAAGATTCAGCAGAGGAATGATACGTAGGATGGAATGAGGGAGAGGAAGACTGGAAGACGCCTTTTGCTGACTCCCCCATAACTCAATTGTAGATAAGCCGGGGCCCTGTTTCCCTTTTCTTTCCCTTTGCGAGATAGGAAGTGAAAACAGCGGGGGAAATTTAAGGTGGAATGGGACGTCTGTGATAAAGGATGACTGGGATGGAAGGGCAATCACTGCTTCCTTGCGCCATTCATTCTTACTTCATAATTCGTTTTCTCTCCACTCATCATTTTTATCCCTCATCCCTTTGCCTTTTACCTTAATTACCCAACCCCGCCCCGGATGGGTTTGGGGACGGGTATTGTTTTCACTCCGTTTGTCTGTCTGTTTGTTTGTTTGTCTGTCTGTCTGTCTGTCTGTTAACAACTTTGCGCGAATACTATTGGTGCGATTATGACTAAAATTACAGGGACGATGGGCTATAACCTTCTGATCACCTGATTAAATTTTGGCCCAAATTGGGCCAAGGCCCAGGTTGTAAACCCAAAAATTTACAAAAAGTTAAAAAATCGTTTTTTCGCCATAACTCCTTTCAAGCTCATCATATCGACATGAAACCAAAACCTAAAGGTGCATCTTTCAAATCTACATCCTATAACATGCCTTATTATATCATGGGGGTCACCCACCAGTTAGCGGAGGGGGGTCAATGTCAGGTGGGTCGGGCATAAAATATCAAATGAGCATAAAATCGTCAATTTTCACCAGATTTACTCCAAATCTTATATGTGACATCTTTGACTAGATATCCTGTTGTGTTTATACGTCATCACTACAATGACTGCAGGGGACGGGTTTTCTGTGCCTTGGCACCGCTTCTTGTTTCAGCTTATTTCTTTCTCAGTCCATATCCTTTTATATTCCTTCCTTATTCTTGCTTTCCCTTTGCTCCTTCTTCGGTATCATTCTCTCTCTCTCTCTCTCTCTCTCTCTCTCTCTCTCTCTCTCTCTCTCTCTCTCTCTCCTGCCATTTATCTTATACTCTCCTTCTCTCTCTCTCTCGCTTTTCCCCCTCCCCTCTATGCCGATTATCCATTCCTTTCTTCCTTCCTCCTCATCGTATAAACTTCCTCTTACTGACTGGCTGATGGTCAAAATTTCTTGTAAATAACAATGATTTTAGCTGAAAAGTAGGACAATATTCGCAATTATATCCATCTGCCTATCCACCCATCTATCTATCTATCTATCTATATCGATCTGTCCATACACAATTGTAAATATAAAGGTCCCAAGTCGACGAAAAGACATAATGCAGCATCCTACCCCCGACTGCTGTGACGTTAGAAGCTGTTTATAACTTTCCACATACCGTTCAGTATAATATTAGTGTGATTGTAATACACACACAAACAATGCTTCTGCTTCAACTTTATCGTGGCACACATTACTGACCCACGATAATATACAAAAGTAGCAACTGAGTAACGTCAATAATGCTGTGGTAGCAAAGAGCGTGAGGTGTTAGTGGTGCGAATTTTTCTGTCGACACCCCAGTTTGTCATTATTATTGGTAGATCTATACAATGGTACTGTAAATAAGGAACATGTGTACAAACAGACGTTACTATGCAAGGAACCTATGGAATAAAAACTACCTGTCAGTCTAGATAAGCCGACAGGAACAGCGATGATAATGAGTTTTTCGCTGTCTGCTCGGGGAGAGGTGGCCAAAGACGTCACGGCAATTCTGGCAGCGTTTAGGCGAAAAATTGTAAAATACTTCATTGCAGTGGACTTAAAAATACTCAGGTAACAAAACCATCCCTTCTACAATCAGATACACTGTTTAAATAAGCTTCACAACCACCATGCAATCAAATACAATCCCTCCTGTTTCTTACCATCCTCACCATTTCTGTTCATACCAACACTCTCTCTCTGGGTAATTCTTCCACCACTGCTTTATATTAATTCGTATACTAAGTGACAGATTCTTCGGAACAGCCACTGAAGGTCAAGGAGAAATGGGTATAAACTGAAAAGAGATTATAAAACAGCTGATGCGTGTTGAAATAGACGGTCCGCGCAAGATAAAGCAATGACGCAAGACCACGCAGGTGCACATGGGAGTACGTAAGAAAAGTGTAGACCCGGTAAAATGTCCAAGCTATATCAAGGGTTCAATAAATGAGATATAAAGTAAGAATGTCCCCGAAAACACCAGGATAGAGGGAGGGGGAGACCGAGGAATCGTAGCCGCAACATGGTCTTCCTTCTCCACCGCTTCAATTCGACGGCGTCGTTTCCTTGTAGTTATTGCTACTTTGAGACAATTTTCTTGAGGATAGGCGAGATTTTTCAAGCCGGGGGAGACATGTGAAGCCTTGAAAACCCCTCCATAGATAGAAACCCTCCCTAAGTTGAGTAAACTCGTCAAGAAGAAGCAAGGATAAATGCAGCATGCGATATCGGACTAAAGGCATCGAGTTTCCTCACAAATCTAACATTAAAATCACAGGGCATAAAGCATTGAGTGTCAAGCCCTCTCGTGCCCGCCCACAAACTCAGATCCGTCCACTTCCTTTTCTCCATTCTCAAAGGGCCGGTATTCTCGACAAATACGAGAGGCAAACAGCGCTCTCATCCCTCTCCCAGTCCACGTCCAGCCAGCCAAAGGGACTCGAAGCTATTGACACGACACTACCAGACTGGAGGAACTCACTTGACCCCCCCTCCCCCGCCGCTGAGGGGGTCGCATGGAAAGAGCGGGCGTGGGGGGCGTGGGGGGCGTGGGGAGGGGAGAGGAATGGCTAAAGAAGGATCGAGAGGGACGCTGAGGGATTCTGAAGTGGGGTGTGTGGGTTAGAGAAGGAGGCGAGGCGAGTTACTGGGAGGGATTATGGTGAGGGACAGGGAGTGAAGTAGCCTAAATGGAAGGATATATGACGGGGATTTTTTTTTTTAAGGACGTAGAAAGGATGAAAGTAAACAAAACAGAGTACATTTACGAGCGAAAATATTGGGAGGGATGTTAATAGATTCTTGAGAGTGCGGGGGAAGAGTGTTCATTATGGATTATAATCAACTGTGGACAAGATGGGAGGGAAAATCAAAAGAGGGATAGACAAAACATGATTTAGGGATGGATGCGAAGAAGCAATGGCGTGGGATGGAACAGTCTGGAATGAAGTCTGAGCGGGGCGTTGGACTGGAATGGGAGGGATGAAGCAAGATTTGGGGAGGGGACTGTGGAATGAAACGCCAGAGTGTTTGAAAATGCAAAGGGCATGTGGAATGGAACAAGAGGGGAAATGGAGCAAAATGTAAGTGATTCTTCTTCCTATTTCTATTATTTTGTTTTTCACGGTACACTGTGGGATCCTGGCTTAGAAGAAGAAGGTAAAAAAAAAAAAAAAAGAAGAAGTATGAGAGGGATATATGAGAAAGATGCTGAGATGCTGAGAAGGGTGCAGAGATGCTGAGGGTTCCAGAAAGACGAAAGGGAACGAGATATAAGAGGGATTCTCGGGAGGGGAAGATGATGGGTTTTGGAGTGTGGTGGAGGGTAAATAAATCGAGATACTGTATATGGGGCTTATTTCGTAGGGATGTGGAATAATCCCGGGGTGAGGTGGAAGGGTATGTGGAGGGAGGTTTGAGGAAGATGGTGGAGAAGTGGAACGCGAGGATAAGCAGCTGGAAGTATGAAAGACGAAGAGAAATTCCTGAGTAGAATAAGGATTGAACTTTGGAGGGAAGGATTAGGTTTACTGAGAGATTGTTTAGAGATTTTTTAGGGGGATACTGCCTAAAAGGAGAGTATAAGTATAAGGTAGGAAGGAATACACAGAACACACAGAGAAGATAGGCAGCAACAGACCTTTTCATTCTTTCACGGGGATTTTCTTATACGGCAGACTATGACAACGATATGTAAGAGTTAAAGATAATTAGTGGAATACAGGAGACCTCTCCTTAACCACCAAACCCTCTAACTAAAGCACGTAGGAAAATACAAGAATGAAAATACAAGAATGACCACCAGGAAGCACAGAAAATAATCGTGGAAATTACATAGGATAGGATGAATGGAAAATAATAAACTACCTTAGGAAACAAGATTCAGCATTGTCTTATATTTATAGAGGCGAACTAACCTTACATGCATGATGATATTGACGAATCCTTGGTGACCTGGAAGAGAGAAAAATAGTAATTATCTTTAATTATTATTATCACTATTATTATTATTATTATTATTATTATTATTTTTATTATTAGGGTATTATTCTGCATACGTGGACTTGTTTATATAGTGAACTGGAATTATATATTTATTACTTCCGCCAAGGAGGTTTTGTGTGTGTGTGTGTGTGTGTGTGTGTGTGTGTGTGTGTGTGTGTGTGTGTGTGTGTGTGTGTGTGTGTGTGTGTGTGTGTGTGTGTGTGTGTGTGTGTGTGTGTGTGTGTGTGTGTGTGTGTGTGTGTGTGTGTGTGTGTGTGTGTGTGTGTGTGTGTGTGTGTGTGTGTGTGTGTGTGTGTGTGTGTGTGTGTGTGTGTGTGTGTGTGTGTGTGTGTGTGTGTGTGTGTGTGACCACCTGTTGACTGTGGAGTGGAAGAGAGGTGGTGGTGGATAGCATAGGAATGGCGAGATCGAGACAAGCTAGAGAGACGTTATCTAGGGACTCTGTAGCTGATGATGAGGCTTTTCTGTAGTTGCATTATAAGAATTTCTACAGATATATCACAGGACCCCCCCCTCAAACTTCTCAAAATAAGTGTAAGAGTTTCATTTTTGCTTGGCTTAATGGCCTTTGGTTCCGTCTTCCTCGCATAAAAAAGTCATATTCTATCTATCTATCTATCTATCTATCTATTGCCAGACGCCATAATCCCATAAGGGGTGGCCATTTGACTTCAAGTTATTTGTTTTACGGGGAGGGGCACTAACCCTCCACCAACCCACTTGCCGACACGTAGGAAGCAAGTATGGTTTGGTTATATGGTTACCACCCAGCGTTGTAAATGGTTTCTTGGCTTACAGGAAACCATTTGGCTTGTCACTCAATGTAAAGCCACCTGTAAAGGAAAGAAAAGCAATAAGAAGTGACAGGAAAGAGTCATATTCCTGTCGCTATTTTTTTTTTTTTTTTTTAAGAGAAAATGAATGGAGGAAGGAAAAACAAAGAAAATAAAAAATATATATATTACTATACTCCTTTTACCTTAACTTGGCCTAAACTTTCGTTGTTTTGTGGTTTTTTACACGTAGTTCATTGGCGGAAAATTATAGTACTACAAGTCGAGATCCTCAGCACTTCCTCGTGACTAGCATCAAGTGATTTAAAGTGAGTGATTCAAAACTGATAAAGTGAGTGATTTAAAAAGTTATTTAAAACCGATAAGTGATTTAAAACTGATGAGAGTGATTTAAAACAGATGAGTGATTTAAAACAGATAAGAGTGATTTAAACCCGATAGTGCTTTAAAACTAATAAGTGATTTAAACCCGACAGAGTGATTTAAAACTGATAAGGGTGATTTAATACTGATAAGGGTGATTTAATACTGATAAGGGTGATTTAATACTGATAAGAGTGATTTAAAACTGATAAGAGTGATTTAATACTGATAAGAGTGATTTAATACTGATAAGAGTGATTTAAAACTGATAAGAGTGATAAGAGTGATAAGGGGGAGGTCAAGGGGGAGGTCAGGGGAGGGAGGGAATCCGCATTACCATATGAATGACCTGACTCGACCTACCTACTCCCTCGCCTCGCCTTCTTGGCCTCCTGAGGGTGAGGTGGAGATTGAGATAGATAGATAGATAGATAGAAAGATAGACTGAGAGAGAGAGAGAGAAACATTGCCTCTCCCTCTCGTCCTTTCTCAATCACCTAATCACTCCTTCGTCATCTTGCTTTTGTAAACACATTCCTGTTAATTCCCTTCACTACCATATCATTCTTTTGTACTAAATTCGAATTGATAGAACACTGTTTTTTTTTATATATATTTTTTTTACTAGGAAAGATAAGATATAGGTTACATCACCCTCCGTATCTCCCAGAATGAGTAGTATTCGCTGGCAGAAGGAGAATGATTTTTAAGAGTCGTGAAAGAGATGTTAAGTTGAAAGCTGTTTTACCTCGCCTTTCAATACTGTTTTCTTATTGTACATTCCTTACATTCTCTGTCTAACTATCATCGTCACTCTTATTACCAGTATCGTCCTTGGGCTCCACATCTTCCTTCCCTGTCGTTCTATTAGCATTCTCTCTCTTCTTCCTCTTTCTTTTCAACTTATTCCTTTTTCCTCGTCTTTCATCTACGAAACGAAATCCGTCTCTTCTTTCACTCTCTTCCTCTCCTTCTTTTCCTCTTCCTTCTTTTTCCTGCTGGTCTCGTTTTCCCTGTTCCTTCATTACAATTTATTCTCCTTCACTTCCCCCTCTTTCTTCTTCTTCTCCTCCCCCTCTTCCTTTTCTTTCTCCTCCTCCTCTTACTGCTTCCAGAGTCTTTATCTTTCCTCTTTTTATCCTCCTCCTCCTCTTCCTTTTATAGTCCTCCTCTTAATCTCACACCATCTCGTCCTCCTCTTTGTCATCATCATAATTTCTTTCGTCTTTTGTTCAGGCATCCTTCGTTTTCTTTACTTTTCCCATTTTCTCTCTTCTCTTCTCCTTCTCCTCCTCCAGTGCCTCCTACATTTTTCTCTCCTCCTTACCCCCCTCCTCCACTTCCTCTTCCTCCTTCTCCTCCTCCTTCTTCTCCTCCTCCTCATCATCATCATCACGGTCCTCCTCCTCTCCTTCTAGTTTATCGTAGTATCCCTTGTCAATATAGCCCTGTTCTCCGTTTTCTTTGCTATTCTTCCTTCAATCCTGCCCTTCATCTCAGTCTACCTCTCTCTTTTTTTTTTCCTCTTTTTCTCCTCTAATTCTGTTCCCCCTCATTCTATCTAACCTTTTTTTCTTCCTTCTCCCTCCCTTCTCCTCTTCCCATTCCTCTTCCATTTCCTTCTCCTTGCCTTCCTCTTCCCCATTTCATTTTTTCCTTCCTGTTTTACTCTGTTTTTCCCTCCTGTCTTCTTCCTCTTATGTTCCTCTTCTTCCCTCTTATTTTTCCTCTTCCTTATTTGGCTCGTCTGTCCTCCTCTTCTTCTCCCTTCCTCCTCCTCCTTATTTTCCTGTTCAACTTAATTTTCCCTCCTTCGTCTTTCCTATTTTCCTCCTCCTCCTCCTCCCTTGCATTCCTCATCCTCAATCTCCCTCTCCTTCTCTCTCTCCGTCCCCTCCTCGGCACTTTCCTACACAGGCTGGATATCAATGGCTGAATTCCTCTCTCTCTCTCTCTCTCTCTCTCTCTCTCTCTCTCTCTCTCTCTTACGTACAGCTGATTACAATAACTTTACACAAATATTCTAATTACGAATACAGATAGTCTCCATTAACTCCCTCTCAATTAAATTTCTCTGTCTGGTTGAAAAAAAAAAAAAATTATCTGGATAGCAAAAAAAAAAACTAAAAATAAAAAAATAATCTGATTAAAGGGGAAAAAAATTAATCGACTGCAAGTACAAATTTTGCCATTAAAATCTGTTTCGAATTCGTTAACTCTTCTTTTTCTTTTCAAACCTTGCTTTCGTTACCCATTATTCAGGTGAGGGGTCAGCTTTGAGATATTTAGTTTACCTGCGTCTCCGTTACATCAACATCCCCTAGAGAAAGAGAGAAAGAAAGAGAAAGAAAGAGAGAGAGGCAGAAGCACCTACCATCAATAAGGTTATCATCAAATATCGCTTACATGAAAATTCCCTTAAACTCCCAGACATGACGATAATATTTCAGTGCGTTGATGCCTTGAACCCTTACTCTATTTCTACAGCCATATTTGATTTCCAACTCACTCTGCATGCTCCACACCAACGCCCAGCTCCCGACAAAAGCCTGCAGTTGGAACTGTTGTGTGTTTATTATTCTGTACTGAGAGGGGTTTGCTTTTGAGAGTGAACTTTAAATCTCTGACCTTCTGTGACACCAAGCCCTCCTACACAAGTCAGTCTTACTTTCACTCTGTTCACCACAGTTTCCCCCACATTTTCCTCGCTTTTCAGGCCATATCAGCAAAGAGAGACAGTCAGTTTGGTCAATTTTCGCCTCCTCCTCTTCCCTCTCCCCTATTGGTGATCCCCGTTTCCTTTGTCCTTCCCAAATCACTCATATCTACAACGTGACTCACTCTGGTAAAGCAACTCACCCTCTTGACCAAAAACCTGTCTACAAGATACTAACACATTCTGATCAAACCTACCCCTCACCCTTCACTTCAGTCCCTCTCTTTCCCCTTCCCCTGTGCCCTCTCCAATTCATCGTTTTTCCTCTTATTCCCTTCCCCTCACTGTGCATCCCTTGGTTCCCCTCTCTCTCTCTCTCTCTCTCTCTCTCTCTCTCTCTCTGTGTGTGTGTGTGTGTGTGTGTGTGTGTGTGTGTGTGTGTGTGTGTGTGTGTGTGTGTGTGTGTGTGTGTGTGTGTGTGTGTGTGTGTGTGTGTGTGTGGTTAGTAGCGTGAGAAATACCAAACTGCTCGCTATTTCAGTCACTGTCACAGCTAAAACACTTTCTGGAAGTGGAGATGGAGAAACATGATGGGAGTCGGTGTGGGAGGAGAGGTGGTGGGAGTGGGAGGGGAGGTGGTGGGAGTGGGAGGGGGGATGATGGGAAGGAGTGGGAAGTGAGGGGGTGGGGAAGGTTGGCAGGGGAGTGGTAATTTAGGGCATGTGACCTCCCTCCCCCCGAAAGCCGCTCCCCCTTCACCCACTCCCACTATCCTCCCCAGGCCAGGTCACTCTGCCGAAGGGTCAACCCCATCCTATCTCCATCAATCTCGCCCTATCTCCATCACCCCTCTCAATTTTGGAATCTCTCATCTTTCCCCAGTACTTTAGCGCCCATTCCCTGTAGTTACGAGCGAGCGAGCGAGCGTGGCAATGTTTACGTTCAGCTGAGAAATGAGAGGCCTGATACGACCCGGCCCGACCGCAATGGTTTCCAGAGATTAAAAGCTTTCCTACTATGTGATACTATGTGAGATAGAGCAGAGATTCTTTCAGCAGGCAATAGATACATTCAATAAATGTTGTTTTTAGCAATATGTCTACTCAAGAGACCAAAGAAACCCCCTGGAATCCCAGCTTTACAAGGGAAGGTACCGAGGGCTTCAATTGACATGCTCCGCTAGGAAATTTTTAAAAAGATTTCCTGTTGTTGACTGCAAGCGCGCTCATGTGTGTGTGTGTGTGTGTGTGTGTGTGTGTGTGTGTGTGTGTGTGTGTGTGTGTGTGTGTGTGTGTGTGTGTGTGTGTGTGTGTGAGACAGAGAGAGAGAGAAAAAAGAGAGTAAATGATTTAGCTCAATTATAACCTGTTATTATTCAACTACATCACCAGAAATGTCGAATGTTTACGCTAAGATGAAATTATGACGACAGGCGTATGTACAAACGCTCGCTCGCTCGTCACGCGCTCACAAAGCTCACTTTACTGGTACGGTTCAAGAAGCTTCCTAACGCCTCTTCCTAAGCGATTTATTTTGCTTTAAGTTACTATCGTCTTTTTCGTTGCTTAAATCATTCCAATATCGCCATACTCTGCATAAATAAGGTGCAAAATGATGCTAACCAGCCGGATCCGGAAATAAATCGCTGAGGAAAAGGTGCTAGGGAGACTCCTTAATAAACGAGAATGCGGATCTAGGACACTGGTATAGTTCCCTGTATATCAAAATTACACTCAGGTACAACGCACACCTTTCCACACCTGCCCATACCCCGTCACTCAAACATCATCACCTGGAACTATAATTGCGATTCGGAAGGGACTATACTTACGGGTGATAGGGTTAAGAGTGAGCTAGTTTGAACAGATGATAGAGTGAGCTAGTGTGAACAGGTGATAGAGATAGAGTTAGCTAGTGTGAACAGGTGGCAGAGATAGAGTGAGCTAGTGTGAACAGGTGATAGAGACAGAGTGAGCTAGTGTGAACAGGTGATAGAGACAGAGTGAACTAGTGTGAGCAGGTGCTACAGTAGATTGAGCTAGTGTGAACAGGTGATAGGGTTAAGAGTGAGCTAGTGTGAACAGGTGATAGAGTGAGCTAGTGTGGGCAGGTGATAGAGAGTGAGCTAATGTGGGCAGGTGTGGAAAGGTGTGAGTCTGGCTGAGTGTAATACTAATCTGGAATGGACTATGGGGTACGAAAACTGATTATCTAGATCAATGAACCTCTTGTCATCAGTAAGCATTAATCCTAACCTATTGCATTCGTTCATTCCCATCATCTAATTGTATATCAAGCACATAACCTCCATTACTTACATCAGTATTACCCATTAACCCAATACTAACAGATATACCGTATGCTGGATAAAGTCGGCTAGTGGTGGGATGAATACAATAAGAAAGACATAACTGTAATTCAGAGAGTATGTTTAACTTCCAGAACGCTCTTCGTAAATCCCTTTCTCACTCCCATTGCCTCCCCTCTCAATCCCACCACCTTCCCCACTACAACTATCTCCCCCTCTCACCTCCACCCCCTCCCACTCCCACCACGTCACCCTTCCAGCCCCTACCAACTCCCCTTTCCATTCCCCACACCTCCTTCTCCCACTGCTGATGCATGCGTATTCCTTCCACTCTTAACACTTCCCCATCCACACCCACCACCTCCTCTTCCACTTCTACCACCTCCCCTACTCTTACTACGTCCCCTGCTTCCCCTGTCACCTTTCCCACCCCTGCCAATTGTTTTCCTGCTCCCCTTCCACCTAACACAGACCAATCCTTTGCCTCAACACTACCACCTTTCCCCACTCGTTGTCCACGTCCATGTACATGCTATATTTTTTTTTTTCCACCTGTCTGCCATGGACTATAACATTTTCCACTCTTTTTCATGCTTTGATTAATGTCCCTCTTTTTTCATTCCCCCTGTGGTAATGAATGGACTATATTCCTTTATTCTTTTCACGATAATGCGGGTTTATTTTATTGATATATATATCTTTCTCGAAGGACGCAAATATGATGTCTCTGGCTAGTAATACTCTCCCTCCTCGTTTTCACTGTTTTTCTTGTTACCTGTCTGTCTCTTTCTTTCTCCTTTACTAGGTGGATATTCTGATCTTTGCCTTCCTATCTTACGTGTTTTCATTTTGCTAACTCCACGTATTTCCTTCCATTTTGCAGACTCGCTCACTTTTACCCTCATTTCCATCCTTTTCGTGTTCCTCCAATATCCTCTCCCTTTTCTCTCCCTGTCATCTCCCTTCCCCTTCCTCCTCTTAGCACAATTACATCTCCTCTCCCCCTTGCTCGCTTTCCCACGCATCTGCACATTCTTTTCATTCGCCCACTGCCAAAATCCCTCAGCAATTTCTCACTTCCCTTTGTACAGTACTTCCCTTTACTAGCTTCTCTTTAGACTGCACACAATCTTCATCCCTTACACCCCCTCCCTTTCTTTCCCTTTTATAAATTTACCCATCACTGCTTACCCTATGCACACGTACTTAACTCATCTTCCTCTCTTCCCTTTACCTTCCCTCCAAGTCTTAACTCATCTTCCTCCCTTCCCCTTATCTTCCCTCCAATTCTGCTGAACGTAAATGTAGAAGAAAGTGCTGATCACGAGAGTACAACTAATCAGGTTACTGCTCTCCCCTTCAGTTATTCTCCCCACGCTCCAGTACCTTCTCCCAGCCAACGCCATTCCTCTCTTTCCTCCCCATCACCATTTCTCCCCTCCCACTGCGTAATGTAGATTCCTATTTCGTCCCTCTCACTCCGTACCTACTCACCAATTTCCCTCTCGTCCCTCCTTCTTTCCTTCCCCTCCATCAACCCCTTCATTCTATTTTATCTAGAGTCTCCCCTCGTCAAATCTTAAATCCACTGTGGTAATCTTTGGTAATGACGTTTGCTGAAAGCCATAAATTTATTGCGACTAATAATTCAGTGATTTTTCATAATAACATCAACATGCCCCCCCCCCACACACACACACAGAATTACCGAGAAACACCCACGCACGTACACACACACACACACACACACACACACACACACACACACACACACACACACACACACACACACACACACACACACTGTAAAAAAACACGAACATAATTACCGAGAAACACCCACGCAAATACACACACACACACACACACACACACACACACACACACACACACACTGTAAAAAAACACGAACATAATTACCGAGAAACACCCACGCAAATACACACACACACACACACACACACACACACACACACACACAAAATCACGAACAGAATTACTGAGAAACACCCACGCAAAAACACACACACACACACACACACACAGTAACCCACAACACACCTTTATGCATGTTTAGCGGAAGAGAAAAAAAAACATTCTTTCCAAGCACTTTTTGAAGCTCTTGACCGTGTAACATTTCTCACCTTATTGAACCAAAATAAATGGAATTCAAGTCAAACCCTCACTTAACCTCTTCACACCCAGGACGTATTGGTCACTTTCTTCTCGCACTCTCCAGACGATTTTATTCACATCAGGAGAGACACTTCATTAACCCCTGCCTTCATTAACCCCTTCAGTAGCGGAAAGTTCTAAGGTGATTACAGTCGTCTGGTACTTAAAAATAAAGGTCAAGAGAATTACGAGTTTAATTTATGTACTGGGATGAATGGAAACTTCCTAATCAACAAATGGACACCTGATGGGTCTTTAAGGTATGGAATTTCACCTTGATGTTGTCTTTCCTGGTCCAGATCCAAGGTTTACTCGAAGTTTATTGTCCAATGCCACTCAGGAAAAGCGACTGGTCAATCTGGCCTAAAATGTCCGGACCGAGTAGCCAGGGACCTTTACGTCCTCCTGATGGTGCAATAAGGGACTGGATGATGGATGGATGCCAAACACTTTAGCTTTGTGCTGTTCCCCAGTGACTTGACTAATGAGGCCTCAAACATAATGAACTGTCTACCGTAATTGGCTTATGGTTTAACAGATGGGCTTAATCGTGGTTAAGCAGGTGTCCTTTGTAATTAACAGGAATATAACTTGTTTGTACTGTAGGCATGAGGGAGACTTATATTCACCTCGACTCTGCTACCCAGTTACAGAAATGCCTCTCGAATCCCTCCCTGTCCCATGAAAAGATGGGCTATGGACAGCCAGAAATGCTCACCAACCATCCAATCACTCGATGTAGTTCAGTTTATTTCACAGTTCCGCCCATCAGACTGCGACGATGAGTCTGTGCCAACTCTATTTCTCAGGTGATCAATCTGTTTCCATCGCTGCCTCAATTCTCCCCGATGTGGCGGACCGCGACTCTCTCTCTCTCTCTCTCTCTCTCTCTCTCTCTCTAATCACACACACACACACACACACACACACACACACACACACACACACACACACACACAGGGCTCGCCTTCGTGTAATTTACTTTCTTCGCGATTTGTGTTCACCTCTTCAGCCTAGAGACGGATTCTATATTATCCTCAAAACTGTCACCAGATTTTTATGCAGCTATGGAGGGATTTTTCAAGGGGATTACAAATAGCCCTCAGTATCTTAACGCTTCTAATCCCTTCCAAGAAAAATAAAATCGTCCGGGGATTACAAGTAGGATTTACGAGCTGTACGCATTCATTTTGGTGATTTATTTTACACCCTGATCTGGCTAAGACTAAACGATTTTTTTGAGCATAGAATTAAGAGTGAAGTGTTTATTTATTTTTTTTCTTTAATGCTCGGAAGAAGGAACCAAAGGCCACGAGCCCGCAAACTGTTCCTTCCAAGAGAAAAACAAAATACAAGAGTGAGCCAAATTCAAGATCCAATCATTTCAAGATGCCTGGACACACTGCCTTTGAAAGACTGGAGATCATAGGAAGCAGGAAATACAGACAGAGGGATTATACCAACCCTCTGCATTTCAAAAAATCCCCCTAAACAGAATAAAATAAGCTAAAATTGGCACGACTTACATGGAAAACGACTTAAAAAAAAAAATGCAAGCGTTTTAGGATAGATTTCGTAAAATACCCAGCCCCTTTACGGTAAACTTACTAAGGCATAAGAGATCACGAAACTGTATACTCTTCTCGGTATCACAAGACGAGTATTCCCTGCCAAGAAATACTGAAGGTACTGAGGAAGATAGTGTCCAAAGCGTCTTGCCTGAAACGTAACTCAAAGGCTGAATGAAAGGGTCTGAAATAACGAGAGGAAAATGAACACACCCTGGGAGTGAAAGGGTAAACACTAAACACGGCCCAGGAGGGGGAAATTTGTGGGAGGGGGAGACCGAGGATGAGATGGAGGGATGGAGTGGAGAGGTATATGAGAGAGGGCGGGGTGAGCTGCGGGGAGGACAGCGAAATGGCGGGGGACAGGGCGACATGGCGGCGATTTGTTTGTGGCCACCCCTTACAAGATTAAGGCGTTTAGCCATAGACAGATGGATAGATAGATAGACAGATAGACAGACAGATAGACAGATAGACATAATTTTTTCCAAACATTTATGAAAACCGTACACAGTATTCTGAAAAAATCTCATTGCTTCCGAAGGCCTTAACACTGGATTCCAAAAGTCAGTGTTCACAATCTCATTATAATTTGATCACAATGGAGTGGATTAAAATTTATGTCCGCAACCTTACGATTTGGTGAAGCAGAGAACACGTACACAGAGATCACGTACACACAGAACACGAACATAGAGAACAAGTACACAAAATACGTACACGGAGATCACGTACACGGAGAACAAGTACACAGAGAACACGTACACGGGGATCAGGTACACAAAGATCACGTACACAGAGATTACGTACACAGAGAACACATACACGGAGATCACGTACACGAAGAACAAGTACACAGAGAACACGTGCACGGGTATCAGGTACACAAAGATCACGTACACAGAGAACACGTACACAGAGATCACGTACCCGGAGAACACGTACACAGAAAATGCGTACATAGGACACGTACACAGGGAATAAGTACACAGAGATCACGTACACGGAATACGTACACAGAGAACACGTGCACATAACAAGTACACAGAGAACACGTACTGTATACAGAGATCACGTACACAGAGAACACGTACACAAAGATCACGTACAGAGAACACATATACAGAGATCACGTACACAGAGAACACCTACATAGAGAACACGTAGGGAACACATACACAAAGATCACGTACACGGAGAACACGTACACAGGGAGCACGTACACAGAGAGGCTTTCAACCACCTCCAATTACATCAGTCTGCCTTCCCTTCAAGACTTACCTCCGCAGTTTTAATCAAGAGAGATGTCATAGTGTCTGGAGGATAGGGCTTCTTGGGTCTCTCTCTCTCTCTCTCTCTCTCTCTCTCATATCACGGAGCAAAGCAACAGATACCTAAGTAACAAGCGAACACAATGAAGGACAGACAGAAACAGCAGGATATATAGGACTAAACAGACAGAGAGACAGACATATAGAGCTGTCTAGACGGAAAGATAACTGTATGCATGGATACAGCAGTAAGCAGACAGGCAGACAAGCGGAAACAAAGAGAGACAGAAGCAGGTAAGAGGCAAGTAGATGCATAATTGGACAAGGAGACTCAAAGATGCATGTTAAGAGCGATACACACCTGGTGAAATTGATTACTAGAGGTAGGGAAAGGTAGGGATGGGTGTGTGTACCTCGAAGAACATATTTGGATAGGTTGACGAAGTGAGAAACTGACACAGACAAAGAATGATGGATAAAGACTGAAGAACTGGAAGAACAGACAGTTATAGATAGGCAGATAGATAGATAATGAACAGAACGATAAACTGACAGACACACAAAGAGATAATGGCTGGATAATGGCAGATAAATAGACGCAAAATAGGTATAAAGGTACCTGAACTGGAAAACAAGGAGGAAAAATAAAATATACAGAAGACAAAGACCTGGAGAATTGAACAGGGGTATTTTAATATGAACATAAATGACCCACAAGATGATACATATAAAAACAGACATGAAAAAAAAAATTGAGATGGGTAAATAATATATATGAAACTTGAGGAGCAGGAGGTGAGAGTGACAGGTGTGGTGTGTTGGCCTGACAAGCGACAACACACTCCCGACCAAAGCAGCTTTCACATCCCTTAGCCTTTGCCCTTCGTACGTTCTCCATTTGCACACACATCCTTGCTCTCAATTTTGGTGCCCCTCTGCTGGAAAGGGAGAAAGGGGAGGAAATAAGAGCGAAACGAAAGGAGAAATGAGAGAGACTGGCGGTGACGGTGGGAGAAAGGGAGAGGGCGAAGGATGGATTATGAATGAGACAAGAACTGAGGAAAGGGAAAAGCAAGAGGACATGATGCTAGAGAGAGGAAGGAAAATGAATAACAGAGAGAGAAAGGATGCAGGATCAGGGGAGAAAAGGGCAGAGGGAAGAGGAGTGGATGATGAGACTCAATATGTGCGGTATATAGGTTAATCTGGCTTTACTACGAGAGAGAACATGGAAAAGAAACCTTGGCAGTGACAGGGAGAAAGTGGAATTAGGGAAAACACAAGCGTAAAGAGCAGGACAAAGGGAAAAGGAGGGAAAATAATTGGTGCGTTGAGAGACAGAAGAGCGAGTTACGTGAGAAACAGATTACACAAGAGGAAATTCAGTCTACTATTCTTTGCCTCATTCCTGACAGCATCGGTAATATGCTTAGGGGTGAGTTCAAAGTGAGTACAAAACCCGGTCCCACAGAGCCCACTGAAGTACTTAGCCGGAAGGACAAGTGTGTAGTACTGCCTGACGCTGCTGTTACATTACAACCTTGGGGGCAGAATCATGTGAGAGAGTAATGTTGCAATCTAAAGGGCAGAATTTTACTAGAAAACCTTAAGGGAAGAGTCACATAAGCTGAGATTGACGGAAAAGGAGTGTAAATTCATAGCCAGAACGGTAGAATCACACAAAAAAGCATGAAGGGCAGAACCGCACAATCTGGGGAGTAATATTGCACTTCACAGCCTAAAGGACCGACATACACAGAAAAGGAGATGCTGGGTGGGAGAAAGACACTGAGAGAGATCTAACCTTTCTCTCTCTCCCAGGCAATATTTCCACGTGTCAGAAGAGTCACCTACATCCATGGAAAAAGCTAACACGCAGATATAACACAGGAAACACTAAAGGACGAGTATATGCAGCAAGTTGAAAATGGCCGAAGTGAAGTAAGTAAAAGTGTGTGTCTCTGCATCAGTGAGTTAATGTGTACCTTTAGTTCCAAAGTTAGACCAGCCTAAGTGTAAGATGGCAATTGCTATGAATCTAAGACGTCCTGATAACACTGTAGAAGTTAGTATGAAGGTGATGCCGTGGAAGCTGTGGTGTTAAAGGCGTAGGATAAGAAAGACACTGATGACAATAAGAATGAAGGTAAGGATAAGAGTGAGCGTGAGGAGGAGGAGATGGGGAGTTGGTATTTTGTTAAAGGACTTAGGACGATTGTAGAGGGACGTCCAAGGGATGAAGGAAGTGCTCTTTGGTGGCTGGAGACTCAAGAAATACTGAGGAAATGACTTGAGACTGGTATCGGCTGCTGACTTATTCTCGAGGGAAAAGCCGAGTGATGACTAATAACGTGATGGTTCCTGGTCAGTAATTTGGTTTCAGGTGAGAGAGAGAGAGAGAGAGAGAGAGAGAGAGAGAGAAACGAAGCTGTGCAGGGGAAAGACATGATGAAGAGCCTTTGCGTCGTGTGGTGTATTTATAACTCAATTCTTTCTACAGAGAATTTGAATCAGCTAGGGAGATGGTGGACACTGTAATCTACCCACACAACAGATTAATTCTAAAAAAAAAAATTGTCCAGAGTTAGCAGGAATAAAGTAAAAAAAAAAAAATTCCAGGGATTGGGAGAGAGAAGAAGCGAGAAGGGCGGAAAAAGGAAAAGAGGATATTTAAGAGGGAAAGCACTGAGAGGTTCTTTGACTTCTACTGAGAGAGAGAGAGAGAGAGAGAGGAAATGAAAGACATCCAGAACCTGAGAAAAGGTGGGTTTAGGGAGCAAGGAACAGGAATGGAAGGGAGGAAATATGAAAAGTTGTATGAGGGAAGCATTTTACAGACTGAGAGAGAGAGAGAGAGAGAGAGAGAGAGAGAGAGAGAGAGAGAGAGAGAGATTGGCAATAAAAAGAGTAAAGGGAAAGAATATGTAAAGGGAGGGGAAAAAATGTTGCCAAGGTCTGTGGGTGTGGTTTAGAGAGAGAGAGAGAGAGAGAGAGAGAGAGAGAGAGAGAGAGACGGGGGGAAGGGTGGCAGAGAACTGACTCATACAGTGGAGACGGAAGGAAGAGAGAGAGACAAAGAAGTGGGGAGAGGAGAGAATGGAAGGAAAGAAAAGTGGAAAGAGACATTAAAGTTATTCTAGCTTCGCCGAGAGAGAGAGAGTGTGTGTGTGTGTGTGTGTGTGTGTGTGTGTGTGTGTGTGTGTGTGTGTGTGTGTGTGTGTGTGTGTGTGTGTGTGTGTGTGTGTGTGTGTGTGTGTGTGTGTGTGTGTGTGTGTGTGTGTGTGTGTGTGTGTTGTGAGACAAAGACATACACACAGACAAACAGACAACAGAGCAAGAATGAGACAGGCTAAAGACAGACAAAGTAAGTGACAGACAAACAGACAGACAGATACGAGAGGAAATAAACAGAAGAGAGAGAGAGAGAGAGAGACAGAGGGAGAGGGTAGAGAGACAGACAGAGGGAGAGGGTAGAGAGACAGACAGCCAGGCACCGAACAAAAATGAGAGAGAGAGAGAGAGAGAGAGAGAGAGGAATGCCACTAATAAACAGACAGAGACGAAAGGAAATGAGAAACAGGAGCGAGAGATAGAGATAGGAGAGGAAAAGAAAAAGTCAAGCACTGAGAAAGAAAGAAGGGGAAAAGAGAGACAGACAGAGAGATAGACAGCCAGACAGGGGGAAAGAAGAATCAGGAAAGCAACAGCGGTGACAGGAAGGGGAACTGAACAGGAAAGACTCTGATGGAAGGAAGTATCAGAAGGAAAACAACAGTGAAGGGAGGGGTACAGGGAAAGACATAAACGGCAAACAGGAGGGGAAAGGCAAGACCTGTTTAGCCAAAAGGGACAGCTACAGCCGGGAAAAAGGGTTTGAAAGTATGCTGTCTAAGTGCGCGGCTGTCTGGAGCCTCGTGTGACGGGGATGAAGTGTTATGTTAGCCTCGACAACTTCCAAATTAGATTATATTCCTAACTTGGCCACCCCAACTGCAGCTTCCTCTTCCCCTCATCCTCCCCCAACCCCTCTACCTCTCATTCCCCCTCCTGCCCCTCCCCCTCTCATTCCCCCTCCTGCCCCTCCCCCTTCTCCCCCTCCCTTTTAATTTCTTCTCTCATTCTTCCCTCTTACTAAATCATCCTTCTCTTCTTTCTTCATTCTGTTCTCTGTTACTTTCTTCTCTCATCCACTCTCTCTCTCTCTGTTGTCCCTCTTCCTTAATCCTTTCCCTCCTTCCTATCCTCTCTTCATTACTTTTCTTCCTTTTCCTTTCTCCCCTCATTCCTTCCTCTTACTTATTTATCATTCCCTTCATTTTTCATTCTACTCTTTAATGATCTCATCTCTTCTTATTGTCACTCTTCCTTAATTCCAACTTTCATCACTCCAGCCTCATTTGATCTTCGTCTTTCTAGTCTACCTTATTTTATTTCCTTTTAACTCATTACTCCCGTCCTTCATCACTCTGGTTCCTTTGCATTTCTCCCACATTTCTCACACTTTTTAGCATCGCCTTATAGACCATCATCCCCTTCCTTCTTCGTTTTTGCCTCTCATTCTCCCTCTTTCCTTCCCCTTCTTTAGACTCCCTTCCTGATGCATCACCCGGTCTGATGTTTCCCCTCCTCCTCCATTCATTACTCTGCTCCCTCTTCTTTCCTCTTTCCTCCTCTCCCCTCTTCCTTTCCGCTTCTGTGCCTCTCTACACCCTCCTCCTCATTCATCATCCGCCTTGTTGTTTCCCTTTCCTCCCCTTTCCTTCATTAATTTGGTCTGTTTTCAGCTTTTTCCTTCATTTTCCATTCCCCAGACCCTTCTACTGTAATTCAATATCCAGTCTGCTCCTTCTCATCCTTTCTCTCCCCTTATTTTCATTTTTTTGTCTTCTTTCGTTTCTCCCCTCATTCCTTTCCTTTTTCTTTGGTCACTTCCTCAGTCCATCTGCTGATTCCATTCATTTTCCTTCCTTTCTCTTTATTACTCGTCTCTTTTTCGCTTTCTTCGTTTTTTTTTTCTCTCTCTGTACTCATTCTAGCTCAACATCTGGTCTTTTATCTCCCCTTTTCTTCACTAGTTTTTTTTTTTTAAATCTCATTTCTCTTGCCTCTTTTCTTTTCTGTTCCCCCTCCACCCTCCCTTTTTTACACCATTGTTCGCATTTATCATTGGGTCTGTGGATCTTTTTTCCCACTCTCCATCATCTAGTCTCCTTTCTTCTTTTCCTTCCCTATCTTCCCTCTTCCATTTTCCTTCTGTAGCTCTTCCATTTTCCTCATCCCCTTTGCTCTGTCTTTTCCTTTTCATCCCTTCATCATTCATATCTCTTCATATTTCCCTCTTCTTTCCTTCATTATTATTGCCTATTTTCCCTTTTCCCTCTCCATCTCTCCCTCTTCCTCTCCCATGCAGCAGGTCTTCTCACTAATCTGGCATCAGGTTTGTTGTTTTCCTCTGTCTTCTCTCATCACGGAACTCTCTCGTCGTTTCTTCTCTCCTTTTCCTCTTGTCTTTTATTACGCCCTCCAAGATCAAACATTTTACCGCCCTTTTCTTATACTTTTCTCTCCCTTCTCGTCCCTTCACCCTTCCTCTGCCTATACTCATTCTTATTATCTGAGACCCTATTTTGTCACTTAAGTTTTCCATCTCATTCTGCAGACCTATCCATAATTAATCCTTTTCCTCTTCTTCCTCTTCCTCTTCCTCTTCTTTCATTGTCAATCCTTCTTTCCACCTCTCATCCACACACCCCATCACTCCACCCTACACTTCTCTTCCTCTTCCCTTTCCTCCTCCTCCTCCTGTTCTTCTTCATTCATTGTCCATCCTTCTTTCCACCTCCCACCCACACACACCCCATCACTCCTCCTCCTCCTCTTCTTCTTCATCTTCTTCTCTCATTATCCATCCCTCTTCCCACCTCCCACCCACACAGCTAATCACTCCCTACCCTCATCTCATGCCCTCAGCTTCATTAACCTGTATTTCTTTACCTTACACTAAAGCCCTGTTTAACTCCTTCAATCTGATCAAGTGCCTTTTATTTTCCTACCTCCAGGCCCTTGTTTTCTGCCTGGGAGATCCACAGAGAAAATGGGTTAAGGAAAATTTATCTATCAATTCCAAATCAAATAGACTCTTCTAAGTAAAATAAATTCGTCTGCAAGTCCATAGTGGAAATATACGCATAGCTTTGAAAGGGTTCATCTCTAGGGTCCATCAATTTTCATTCATTATCATTTTTTTATATTCATTTTTTCTCAATGCTCATCACTCACCGTCCCTCTCCTCTCGCATCAGTTTTCCTTTTCATCTCCTCTCTTTACCCCCTCCTCTCATTTCCGCCTCTCTTGTCATTTTTATTTTCTTTCTACTTCCTCCTCTCGACCCTAATCCCTAGTCCTCTTCCTCTGCCCTCACTTCCACAGAAGTCTCATCGTTTTACTTTCTCTCTTCTTTCACCTCCTCCACTCGCCCTTCCTCTCTCTCTCTCTCACCCTCCCCTCTTTATCTCTCCATCTCGTTATTCTCCCTTCCTTTATTCCCTCTCCTCTTCTCCCTCCTCTCGTTCTTTCCGCTTTTGCAAGTTCTTATATTCCTCTTTGTCTTGCTTTCTATATTTCTCTTCCCTCGTCCCCGCTCTTATTCCATTCTGGTGTAGTTCTCCACTCTCTCTCTCTCTCTCTCTCTCTCTCTCTCTCTCTCTCTCTCTCTCTCTCTCTCCCTTCCATTGAGAGTTTCAAGCATAGGCTAGATAAGTATATGACAAATAAGGGGTGGATATAGAATAAAGAAAATCTTATAACCAATACTAATTCAAAAAATTTTTCTTTTCAGGTTACACTATGATAGTCTCTATTCTCCTTTCACACTTTCCTGTAAAATGTCCACGCCAGTTTTTCTATACGGCGTGGTGTTCTTTCTTACTTTTTCCTGCCGGCTTCCGCTGGAGGGTTTGGAGGGCGGGGGAGAGCCTTCTTCTTTGCTATCCTTATCTCATTCTAGTAGTTCAGTTACTCTTCTAGGAGCTGCCTAGCATGGGCCAACCGGCCTACTGCAGTTGTCCTCTCTTCTTATGTTCTTATGTTCTTTTCCCTTTGCGGTTCCTCTATTTCTTATTCTGATTTCCTGTCTTTATTTTTTTCCTTTTCCTTTTCTTACAAGTTTTCTCTGTTTTCATTATTCTGTTTTTTGCTGTTATTATAAATGACTATTCACGATCATTACCGATATTATTATTATTATTATTATTATTATTATTATTATTATTATTATTATTACTATGATCATTATTATTATCATTATTTTATTATTATTATCAGCATCATCATTAATGGCATTGTCTCTCTCTCTCTCTCTCTCTCTCTCCCCGCCACGTACATTTCCTCATCTCCAGCTCCGCCATCATTTCTTCCCTACACCCATCATTTCATCTTCCTTCGCCTCATCCTTCTCATCACTTCCACTGCCTTTCCTCTTACCGTCATCCCTTGTTCATTTCTTCCTTCCCTTTCATTCCTCCTTCGTCCCTCTTTATTATTTAGCCATGTTCTCTCTCTCTCTCTCTCTCTCTCTCTCTCTCTCTCTCTCTCTCTCTCTCTCTCTCTCTCTCTCTCAGCTTCGTTCTTCTTCCCTTGCTTACTTCCTGCTTTTCAGTCCCTTCCCCCAAACTCTTCCCAAGTCTTCCTCACTCCTTCCTTCCCTTCTGGCTTTCCTCTCTCTCGTTCCTTCTCTGCCTCCTTCCCTCTCGTCCTTCCTCCGTCCTTCCTCTTCCCTCTCCTCCCTCCTCCATCCCTGTCCTCCCCTCCTACCTCCCTCCCTCCCTACCTCCCCGTCTCCCTCCCGAGCCGAGTTTTCAGAGGGGCGCCGAATGGTCACTCACTGAGAAGCGAAAATTGGATTATTCGTCACAAATGCCGGAGAAGCGGCGCCTGGGAGGGGGGGAGGGGGAAGAGGGAGGGGGAACGGGGAGGAAAGGGGAGGGGAGGGGAGGGGAGGGGAGGGGAGGGGAGGGGAGGGGAGGGGAGGGAGAAAGAGTGGATGGGTGTGGGTCTGAAAAAAAAAATGGGAGGGTGAGGGGTGGAGGTGGGGTTGATGGGGGGGGGAGAGAGAGAGAGAGAGAGAGAGAGGACTGAAGGACGGTGATAGGAAGCAGGTAACGTGGGAGAGTTTCAGAAGAGGGCAAGGATGAGATGTGGGTAGGAGGAGAAGGAAGGAATAGGAAGGAGGAACAGTGAGGAGGAAGGATGGGACAGGGGAAGAGGAGGAGGGTAGGGAAGAAGGAAGAGGGAGGGAGGAGGAGGGCAATGAAGGAGGAAGAAGGAAGAGAGGGTGTGAAGGGAGAGGAGAATAAGGGGAAGGTGAAGCTGTACACAAGGGAGGGGAAACTTGAGAGTTGAATGATGCTAAGTGACGAAGCGAGGACTAAGTTGATGGGGAGGCGTTTGGTCAAGTTGAGAGAGAGAGAGAGAGAGAGAGAGAGAGAGAGAGAGAGAGAGAGAGAGAGAGGTCTAAAGTGGAGGAACGAGGAGAGAAATCGCCATATTAAAGAAAATGGGGAGTATAGTAAAGATAATAAAAAAGAATGCAATAAAAACGAAATAAAGGAGGGGAGACAACGATAAAAGATGATTAGGGAATGGAGGCTTTATTAATAAGAAGAAGGAAGGGTCAATCAGGGTGAGAGATAAGAGATAGGCAGTGATAAGGGAAGGGGGCGATGGTAATGGGAGGGAGAGTAACAGTAATGGAATAAAGATGGAAGACTATGGCGATACTGGATGGAACGTTGGTTGTGTTTACTCCTTCATGATCCAGACAGCTCTAGCATTCCATTCCACTCTTACTAGACGTTTCTATTTTACAGAGTGAGTTACTAGCCTGAGAGTGCTGGGCGGATGAAAATAGGAAGGAATGATGATGGAGAAGAGGCCAGAGACAGAGTGATAATGGGGTTAATAGGACAGTGATAAGAGGAGAAAGCCAGCAATGAAAATAGGAAAATTGGACACAAGAAATAATAATAGGGGAATGAGGATAGTGATAATGGGAGGAAGGGAATAACGATAATGGACAATGGGTGGGAGAAATAAAAGTAATGGTGACATAATAGGAAATAGGGAGTGTGTAAATGGGAGAAAGACAACAATGAAAATAGGGAAGAGAGAGAAAATAGGAAATAGGGAACAAACTTAATTTATAGGGCAGGTCATCATATAAATTGGTCTTGTTATACTTCAAAGCCTTGAGATGGAGACTATTACTTGAAGGAAAGACTTGGACAAAGATAATGGTTGAGAGAGAGAGAGAGAGAGAGAGAGAGAGAGAGAGAGAGGGCGATAATGGGTGGAAGAAGAGAGACAGCGATAATGGGAGGAGAACATGATAATGAGGGAAAAATGAAAATAACTGTAAATGGAAGGACACAGCCATTGAGGGAGGAGGAGGAGGAGGAGGACGAGGAGGAGGAGGAGGAGGAGGAGGAGAAGGAGGAGGAGGAGAAGGAGGACGAGGAGGAGGACGAGGAGATGCGAGACAAGAAAAATGTGTTAAAGCTTCCCATTGGAGGAAGTAATTTCGCTTTTTATTGCCGTTGCTACGTCATTTTTTTTAACTTAAGACAGATTCCTGGGCGTATGGGAGGTTAAGGAAAAATATACCTAACTTACGCAAAAAAAAAAAATCAGTCCTAAAATGAATGAATTAGTATGAAATAAGCAAAAATAAAATGAAAATGTCACTGGAGTAAAGTGGAGTGAGAATATAAAGCAGAATTAACATGGAAAAGGGAAGGACAGTTAAAGAAAGTAAAGCCGAGTTAGGGAAAGTAAATAAAGGAGAGAGAGAGAGAGAGAAAGTAAAACACAGGGACAGTAATAAAGCAGAGACAAGGACAGTAAATAAAGAGAGAGGGATAATAAATAAAGAAGAGAGATGGATAGTAAATAAAGGAAAGAGAGAGACAGTAATAAAGAAGAGAGAAGGAATGACAGAGAGGGAGAACATGAAATAAAGGAGAGAGGGGTTCGAGAGAGTAAATGGAGTAAAGGAAAGAAGTATGCGAAAGAGCTGAAAGAAAGGGAAAACAGAGAAGGAAAAGGAAGTGAGTAACAGAAAAACTGAGGAAAATACTAAGGAATGGCGGAGAGGTGGAAGGGGAAGTAAGGTGTAAGATGAGAGATGGATTTAAGGGGAAGCAAGGTGTTGTGACGAATGAGACGAATGCAAATGAAACGAGAGAGAGAGAGAGAGAGAGAGAGAGAGAGAGAAGAGGAACTACAGTAAGAGTCCTAAGAGGAAACTGTGAGAATGGAATGGATGAGTAAGGATGTGTGAGGAAAGAACGGGAAGAGGAAGAAAGTGAGTGGGAGGAAGAGGAAGGAAGGGAGGAGGAAGAAAGTGAGTGGGAGGAGGAAGAAGAAAGGGACGAGGAAGAAAGCGTGGGAAGAGGGAAAAGAAAGGGGAGAGGAAGAAAGTGTGTGGGAGGAGGAAGAAGGAGGGGAAGGGAAGTCACCAGCTGTTCCCCAAAATCAATCGGCGCCTTTTTCTCCATTAGACACCTTAATGGCGACATTAGAGTGGTGCTGCTGACTCAGTGATACAGTATTTTGTTGCCGAGGTCGTGGTCACAGTTGCTGATCGATCGCTGTTAGACGGTCCTCACTTCAAAGACCACGAAATCAGCAACATAAAAAGCGGGCAGCAATAATTCACTACTCCAGCGTCACTGATATCTCGTTGTTATGAAGCTGCTGAGTCACTTGTGTTTTTGTGTAATTACTGCTTCGGGAGTTGCACCACAACCTCACGCGTTCATCAGCCACTTCAGTAGGATGGCATTATTGGTTCTCCTGTCGCCAGATGCTGTTCACCTCTCGTAGCATTTATGTATGTAACAGTAGCGATAGTTGCGCAGGCCTAAGACGCTCAATAATTCTTTTATGGGTGCTCAAAGGCAACTGAAAAGCGACCAGCCCCCACCATCAGCCTGACGCTTGGATGTAAATGTGGAAAGCTTTTGGAGTGCAGTGCGAGACGTGCAGGAGAATATTTGCGTTCTTGGAGTGGCTGCATCGCTTTACACGTCCAGCCCTTGATGAGAGTGTAGCCAGTGAGTGGATACTGGATAGTGACTTCGAATTACTGTGTCAATTCTTTTGCAGAGGAAATTATGAATGAATTACTGTCCCAGTTCTTTAGCAGAGGAAATTATGGAGAAGAGATATTATTTCTGCTAGGTAGTATTCAGAGGTATGGACAGGGAAGAGAGTGTAACCAATTAAGCGACCAGTGATTTGTGGAAATGGGGAAATCAGAGGTGGAATGAGGTAATTTTCATGTCATCAGTGAGGTCGTAACTAAATGTCAGGTCACACTAACGCAGAATACAGCGTTAATGAGAGCTACAATCATCTCATTTCAATAACACATTTGGCCCTAGATAAATTAATTCACAGACGACAAATTTTCACATTACAGACAATGGACGCACGGTTGATGTATAACAGATAATTTTGTATTATATCAAAGCACACACACACACACACACACACACACACACACACACACACGTACAGTAATCAGTACACTATTCCTAATAAGAGATTAAGGAAAGAAATTCGGAAAGCAAGTAGAGACTATGAAGTCAAACAGCAGAGGAGAGCAATGAAAACTTCAAAGGATTTTCCCAGATATGCAAAAGAAGAGTTAATACGGAACCATATATGACGGATTCGGAAAAATTACAGTGTGGTAGGTAAATGTCTATCTATCTATCTATTGCCAGACGCCTCAATCCCGTTCGGGGTGGTCACAAACAAATCGCCTCCATGTGCCCTGTCCCCCACCATTTCACTGCCCTGCTCCCAACTCACACCCCCCTCTCTCATATACCTCTCCACCCCATCCCTCCATCTCATCCTCGGCCTCTATATATATATATATATATATATATATATATATATATATATATATATATATATATATATATATATATATATATATATATATATATATATATATATATATATATATATATTCAGTTTCCAAAGAAGAAAATCTGATCGAGGTAAAATGAGAAAGGCAGCTTTGCTATGACAGCATAGATAATACTTTTTTTTTTTAATTGGGGGGGGAATTGTATTCTTGCGGAAAGTAAAGAAAAAATATAATAACGATCCACAAGTCGCCAGATCCAGACGAAATACTGGAGAATTAAATCATCTCTTAACTTTCTTTATTTTAATAATTTACGTACGACTGGAGTAGTGCCAGAAGTGTGAAGAGCTACAAACTTATTTCTAAGATTAATTAAAGATATTTTGCTTAATTAACAACCAGTAAGTCTGCCATCATTTGTAGGAAACAGATGGAACGAGCCACCGCAAGCAATAAAAACAGAACCACGAAAAAACCTGGAGAGAATCATATTTACAGATTTCAGCTTGAATTCACGAGCGGTCGATCACATATCACAAATCTACAATATTTTTATTCTTCCACGAGGCATAGGAGACAGCTGCTAGTGAACATGTATACTTTACCATTCATCTTGACATTAGCAAGGCATTTGAAAGGGCTCCCCACGACAGGTTACTTAAGACACCAGGTGCACACAACATACAGGGGATTCATTCAGATAAGATCATGGATTACGAGAAGGAAGTAGAGTGTTATCAAATGAATTACGTCACACTGAGGAATACTGACTGATGGTGTGTCTCAGAGTCCACTTCTTTGCTGGTCTATTTTCCATCCTATACAACAATTACCTGTCCTTGCATAAATGTCAGTAACAGCAATATTGTGATGACACTTGAACAGGTGAAATAATTGGTGCAGTTGAAGATAATACAGTCTTATAAGGGTCCTTTGTTATTTAAATGAGAAAAGAAGTGGCAAAAGAAATTCAGTGTACACAATTTTTAATGCAATATGGACCAAACTCAGGATAAGCTATTGCAATTTAGATAACTTTAAAAATTGATAGATCAGAGGGTTACAAGGCTCTAGGGGTTATGGTGAGCGAGGATAAAAACTCGAGACAATAAAGCATCAAGGTGAAGAATAAGCGTGACGGTCGTAGGTGCTACATCAAGAAGTGTAATTAATTGATCTTCTAATACTACAACATTCTCGTACACTACAAAGGCTAAACTAGGACTATGTAGTGGAGCTCTGTTGTCCTTTCTATAAAAGAGATAACGATAGAAGGGTAATGTTACAGCTATATATCCTTTCCATAGCACTTCTTTTTGACTAGCATAATATTCTAGTGTTAATCTAGTGTTCCAGCTCTACACTGATGACGGAGAAACGGCAATTTTAGGCCAAGTTAGACTAAAAACGATACAGTCAGCACCAGCTATCAGTCAGTGCAATCCGTCATTAAACCAGGGTCGTACAGTGTGTTTGTGTCTCATCGTTGGCCAACTGAGAAGCATAACAATTCAGTGACCGTTTCGTAGAGGCTGCCACGTCAACTGTGCTCTGTGTCATGCAGCTGTCAATCACATCACTAACTGAAGAGATATTCGGTCAAAATAATAATAAACATGGCGCCAGATCAAGTTCCTGTGCCAATACCGTGAATATAATTTGACACACCGCTGTCCCTCATCACAAAGATTCTACAGTCAAGATTCCTTCCGCTATACTCAAAACCAGAAGAAAACAGACGTAAAGAAGGCCTAGGAAGACTGAACTATTTAAAGCGTTATAGAGACAAGGAAGCAAGAAGGGATTTGGCCGCGTGTTTGTTGGAGCGATAAAACAGACTAGCTAACAGAATAACTGCGAAGGCCAAGATGGAGAGCATAATTTCACACTGACGTTGTATCCCATTCTTCAATAAACTCTTCTATTAACAATTTTATCTCGGTGACAATCTTATTCCATTTGCAAACACGTATAGAGTAATAATTCCAAAAATATTTATCCTGGACACAAACTCCCACGAATTTAAATACGAAAATTGAACCATAACCCCCGCCCTGTACCAGAAAGCATCCAGTTTATGTTTGAAATGAATCTGCCACCAGAGTTTACTACCCCCCTTCCCCCATTCCTCCCTACTACCTTCCCCCTCTTCCATTCCTCCCTCCTCTTTATCTCCCACTCTCTTCCCCTCCCCTCCTCCTCCTCCTATCTCCTTCTCTCTCCACTCTCTTTTCGTTGCCTCCTCTTTCCTTCCCCCACTCTACTAATTTCCTTGGTCCCTTTTCTCCTCGCTCGGACCTTCCCACATTCTTTTTCCATTTCTCCCTTTTCTCTCCCTCCCCTTTACCCCTCTCTCTCTCTCTCTCTCTCTCTCTCTCTCTCTCTCTCCTTTCCTTTTTCCTCTCCCATCCACTTCACCTCTCCCTGTCCTCTTTCCCCATCTTCCTTCCCCTCTCTTCTCCTCTTGTCTTCAACTTTTCCTTTCTTTCGTCCTCTTCTTTCCTTCCCTAACTACCTCTCTCTCTTCACTCTCCCCTCTTTTCCTCTTCTCTCCCGTCTCCCCTCCTTCCTCTCTCCCCTCTTTGCTCCTCCTATTTCCTCTGCATGCTTCCCTTTTCTGTTCTTCCTCCCTTCTCGTTTCCTCTCTCGTCCTCTTCTTTCCATTCCCTAACCACCTCTCTCTCTCTTCACTCTCCCCTCTTTTCCTCTTCTCTCCACCTCTCTCTCTCTTCAGTCTCCCCTCTTTTCCTCTTCTCTCCCGTCTTCCCTCCTTCCCCTCTCCCCTCCCCTCCGGTCCCAGCAAGCGGGGATGAGGGGGAAATATGTGCCATGGTTGGGAAAGGCTTTTAAAACTTTTGCGTGAGATGGGTGGGTGTGAGAGAGCTCCGGTTGTTTACCCTGTGCCTGCTGCCCTCCACGCTACCTGAGCCTGTGGTGGTGGTGGTGGTGGTGGTGGTGGTAGCAATTGGTCTGGTGCAAGTGGTGGTGGGAATGGTAGCGAAAAGTGATGGTGGTTGTAGTGGTGGTGGTGGTGGTGGTGGGAATGGTAGTGATTAGTGATGGTGGTGGTGGTGGGAATGGTAGTGATACGTGATGCTGGTTGTGGTGGTGGTGGTGGTGGTGGTAGGTGGTGGTGGTAGTGCTGATGGTTTTTGGTGGTGATGATGGATAAGGTAGGATGAGGTGAAGGTGGAGAAGGTTGTGATGGGGATAGGCTGTGGTGGTGATGATGGAGTTGATGACAGGTTGTGGTGATGATGATGGAGTTGATGACAGGTGGTGGTGGTGATGATGGAGTTGATGACAGGTGGTGGTGGTGATGATGGAGTTGATGACAGGTGGTGGTGGTGATGATGGAGGTGGCGATAGTACTGTAGGCGTTGGCGGTGATAAAGACTGTGATGGTGGTGGCGTGGTTATGAAGGTGGTGATGGGGCAGTCATTTAGTCTTCTGCAGTAGTGGTGGTGGAGGTGGTGGTGGTGATGGTGGTGATGGAGGTGGTGGTGGTGAAAGGTGGGGCAGGTGATACAGTAGGAGGTGGTGGTGATAAATGGTGGTGGTCACAGACTGTAGTGGTGATAGGTGGTAGTCGTGGTGAACGGCTGTGCTCGTACTGGTGACGTTGTGGTGGTGGTGCTAGGTAATGGTGGTGATAGAGTGTAATGGTGATAAGCTTGGTGGTGGTAGGGTGTGGTGATAGTTTATGATGGTGCAAATCCGTAGGGGGTCTAGGTTGTGGTGGTGATAGATGGTGAAGGTGATAAACAAGGGTGGTAAAGGTGGTGATAAGTGATGTTTGTGGTGTTAATGGGCTGTGTTGTGGTGATGGTCTATGGTGGTGATGGTTTGTGGTGGTGATAGGGTGTGATGGTGATAGATGGAGGTTCCGGCGGTTGAGTGTGGTGATAGAAAGTAGTGCTGGTGGTGATAGGTTGTAATATGATGGTAGTGGTGGTGATGAGTTAGTGTGGTTGTGGTGACAGACTGTGATGGCGTTAGGCTGTGGTGGTGATAAGCTGTGGTGGTGTTTGTGGTGACATGGTAGCTATGAGGTCTTAGGGTGATGAGTGGTGTGGGTGTGTTGGTAGGGTGTGGTGATACGTCGAAGTGGTTGTGGTGAATGGCTGTTGTGTGGTGACTGAGTGTGGTGGATGTGGTGATGGATGATGGTGGTTGTGGTGGTGGGATGTGGTAACAGGCTGTGGTAGTAGGGGGTTGTGATGACAGGTTGTGGTGGGGGGTTGTGAGGACAGGTTGTGGTGGTGGGGGATTGTGAGGACAGGTTGTGGTAGTGGGTTGTGATGACAGGTTGTGGTGGTGAGTTATGGTGGTTGTGGTGGCGGGCTGTAATGGCTGTGGTGGTGCATTGTGGTGGTGACTGGGTGTGGTGGTTGTGGTGGTGACTGGGTGTGGTGGTTGTGATGACTGGTTGTGGTGGCTGTAGTTTATCTATTTCCAGCAGTTGTGTCTATCAGTGCATCTATTTGCGGATTTCGACTTACCTCTTACATTCTTGCTCATCTTTTTCGACCGATCCCGTGTTCACCTATTACTTCCGTTTCTCATACACCTGTTCATCAGAAATACGCATCTCTGAAGTCACTGAAGGATCGTAAAAGTCATCATTATTGCAGAAACAGATGCTTTAGAATTATGCTGGCAGTGCTATGTAGAATTCAGCATTAATATCTATCTATCTATTGTCAGACGCCATAATCCCGTTAGGGGTGGCCATTTTACTTTCAGTTATTTGTTTTACGGGGAGGGGCACTAACCCTCCACCAACCCACTGGCTGACACGTAGGGAGCACATGTGGTTTGGTTATATGGTTACCACCCAGCGTTGTAAATGGTTTCTTAGATTCATGCAAATTAGTGTGAGAGACTGAATAAACCATTTATCATTATCTTATGTGATGTAAATATTCAGAGGGTAAAATTGGCAAAGACCAGATAAATTTTGAGACACTACGGATAGCTGTAAGGGCACAGAAGTTAGGGGAAAGTGTGTGTGTGTGTGTGTGTGTGTGTGTGTGTGTGTGTGTGTGTGTGTGTGTGTGTGTGTGTGTGTGTGTGTGTGTGTGGTGAGAAATTCAAACTTTGCGCGGAGCATTACCAAAAAAAGTGAAATAACAACAACAATCTTTAATGAAAAAAAAAAAAAAGCTAGTTTCCCTTCTGGCTATATAAGAAGAAAGACAAGAAAGAAAAGAAAGAAAGAAAGAAAGAAAAGAAAATCACTTAGGGAGAGGAAAATAGTAAAAATACACAATAAAGTCGACGAATTGAAGAGGTAAACACAGTGAAAATCCACCACTACGATCCGCTGTCTAATCCACCTTTGCTGCTAAACTTACCGTAGAGAAACAGCGACAGGAAGCAACACAAACTGAGCAGTACTAAAGCCTCTGAACGCAACAGGACACAAAAGTAATGAAAGGGTTAAAAAAAATAATAAAAGGGGGAGGGGAAATTCACACAACCACTGAAAACATTATGGAAGGTCAGTCTCTCTCTCTCTCTCTCTCTCTCTCTCTCTCTCTCTCTCTCTCACACACACACCTTTATACTCACACTTAATCTTGAGGTATTTTCTTTTTATGACACGAACAACCCACCTTTCCCTTCCTTCCCTAATATTTCACAGTTACTTTACAAGGCAGGCTGTCGGCTGCGTAAAACGAGACATTTTCCCTTTTTCCCTCTTTCTTAGTAAATCTTCAGTTCTATTCCCGTTGGCTTTAAGTATTTTATGCACCTTTCCTCTCTGCTTTCTCTTCATTACTACAAATCCTTTTTCTATTTTGCGTAATTATTATCCTTTTAAAGTCGACATCTTTCCACAAATGACGTCCAGTATCATATCAATCAGTTCCCTGCAGAAAAAAAATGGTAAGAAGTGAAAGAATGATTATTTAGACGATGAGAATCCTGGCGTTCGTGTTTCATGTTTGTCTTTTATTTATTTTTAACAGATGAACAGAGGAAGGAAAAGAATAATAACAATAAAAATAATAATGATAATAATAATAATAAATAATAATACCGGTAATAATAATAATAATAATAATCCATACACCAGATTACAGGTGTCCTCCATTCATAAATAATTCTGTAACAGGTGAACATGAACTGCTGTAGGTGGGGGGGGGGAACTATTCTGATGAAGCATACAGGACTTATTAAACTATTCGGCATGAGATGGAATGAGAGGATGATGCTGGCGGTGTACAGGGTGGAGAGCCGAAAACGTGAATTATGACTCAGATAGTACTGTAAAAATTAAAAAAAATAAAAATAAAAACTTTCACCAGACTGACGTGTTATTTTTTATTAAGTTGATATTCCATTGGTCTCTAATGCTGAAACGGAAGAATTTTTACTTATATTTTGGGTAGATGTTTGCTGGGGAGGTACAACAACGGCAGCCCGACTTGGACCCTCTTCAGGTGTGAATAGGAAGGAAATAAATGCCTCTATATATAACAGAGTAGTGGAGGATGTAGTAAGGGGTTGGTGCAGTGATTTTGCTAACTTTAAATGATTCTTATACCACCTCAAGGTTGAGCTATCGAATTACTGAGATTACATGTAGCCTTCACTTACTTCCTAACTACTGTCCTAGGCTGAGTAATTAAAGTCATCTGATGGTGACCTAGTAAAATGTTAAATAATGCATGACCGGAGTGAAATGGCTGAGATTTAAGAGTAGACGAATTTCGGATGGTAGGAATTATGCATATTTCACGAAAGACGCGGGAAATATTCATCCACCTGAGTACTTCACGAAACAAGACACATTTTGGGAGAAGCCTTTGTTGATGACTGTGACGATGATGGTTGACTACCGTCATGCTCCCCTCTGGTCTGTGTTTGTGTTTTTGTTTCGCTTCTGATTTTACCTGTTTCTCCTCTCTCTCTCTCTCTCTCTCTCTCTCTCTCTCTCTCTCTCTCTCTCTCTCTCTCTCTCTCTCTCTCTCTCTCTCTCTCTCTCTCTCTCTCTCTCTTTTCACACAGTAGTTTCTCTCTTTAATTCCAGATGACGTAAACTGTGAAGCAGTCTCAAGAAAAAGACCTTAGTGTGTTTCTGTCCCTATTCTGTAACGACTTATCCTATAGCAACACTTCACCCTTCTCTCTCTCTCTCTCTCTCTCTCTCTCTCTCTCTCTCTCTCTCTCTCAATCAATCCTATTCCCACTCAGTCACTTGGTCTTTCACTTTCCATTCTCTCCATGTGACCAAAGCAACTTCTTATTTTCCTTTAACGCCCGCTTCCGTGGAGAGAGAGAGAGAGAGAGAGAGAGAGAGAGACGACGCGACACGACACGACACGCACCCACACACACGCCGCTCAAACACAACTCTCTCTCTCTCTCTCTCTCTCTCTCTCTCTCTAATATTCATGTCACTTGTTTTTTTTACTTTCTGTCTGCCTTCCTCCCACATTACAGGAGGGACGCAGCGGCCGTCTAGCAACATTCTCTCACACCTTTCCTTCCCACTCCTTAAAGCCAAAGTCAATCCTAACTTTTTGACTTTCCTGTATGCAACTGGGCAATTCTGAAATTCGCCCTTAGTCTGTTTTTCCCCCTTCTTATGACCTCCAGTGTTTTAAATGTGTTCCAGGCATCTCGAAATGGACGGAGGGAAAATTCTATAGGCTGTCTGTTCAGTTCTCTTTAGGAAGGACAGATATAGCAGGGTTTTGAAGTTCTAAGTGCATAAAAAGTCACCCCAGTCCCTCTTCACACGCACAAGCCACCGCCTCCTCTCTTTAAAAACGCACTCTATCCACAACACTATTTCTTTCTCCCCGACACAATATCCAATCCCCGTCCCCTATCCCTAAGCCAAAAACACACAAGGGCGTATTTTCGACTGCCGTACGCTTTGGAAACTTAAGTACCTCTTCCTTTACTTTTTATATCAGAGTATGACGCATCGAAATACGTTTGTGTTTTGTTCACGCTGGTTATGTTTGTATTACAGAGGTGTAAGAGGCAACGGGACGCAAAAATAAATCGCTGAGGAAGGGATGCAACTAAGCCTCAAAAGCCGACAAGAACACGGCTCCCAGATAAAACTGGTGTTGCCTAAGCTCCCCCAGAACTCTTCCTCGCCCCCCGACACTCGCAAGCCAGCCCTTCCGTGGCTCCATAAAGCCGAGTGACTTAGCGCTAACAATACACCGCGTCAGGACCGAGAATGGATCGCTGACAGCCCCCGCGATCGTAAGTTAGCGGCTACGGAAGGCAAGTCTGTTTTTAAGTGCCGGTTTACATCACCTCTCGCCTTGGAGCCAGTTTTTTTCTCTTTTGTTTCTCTTTCTCCTCCCCCTCGTTTTTTTTTAGAGTGAGAGAGGGAGAGAGAGAGAGAATGAGAGAGAGGCTGGAGGGTTGGGTCGCGCTCTCTCTCTCTTTTTGTCAGATTTGTTTATGTGATGATGTTTCGATTTTTTCTTTTCTCTCTTCCTTTTTTCAGAGATGCCAGAGGGTTAAGTTTCTCTGGCTTTTTGTCAGATTTTGGAAGCGTATTTGTTTATATGAGTGATGAGGCCTCGATTTTTCTTGTTATTTTATAGGCTTACATTAAATTATCCTGATGGTTAGGACTGTGAGGCAGAGACAGGATTCCGAGAGATGGAAGGGTGTGTGAATTAGTGTTTGGCCCCTTTCATTGGGCTTGCTGTTGATAATTTTTCTTCTTATGTTTTTTCCTTGTTTCCTAGATCTTACTTCACTCTATCCTTAGCTGGGAAAAAGATCATGATAAAGGTGATGATGATGATGATGATAATGACTGGAGGACTGATGGTGATTGACTGAAGACTAATAGACTGATGACTGATTGACGGATTGATGATAGTTGATTGATGACTGACTGATTGACTGATGGACTGAATGATGACGATGATGATGATGATGATGAATATAGTAAGGCTGAGGTTGTATTAATTCTCATGCATCTCATCAGGACCACCTTTCATTCCTCTCGCATCAGCCACCCTTCATTCACCTTTGCAATTTACCTCTGTAGCGAGGGGGTTAATTATGCCGACATCACCTCTTCCCAGTTCCAAACGTCTGTCCTAAGCTCCATGAAATTGTCAGAAGATAATTATAAAAAATAAAATAAAAAAAAAGGAAATGAAAAACTCTCCTCTACCTGCTGCTGCCGAGTACTGATTATTAATTATTATATACCCCATTCGTAGTTCTAGTATTATATTCTAACTAAGGCGATTTTACTGAGCGTAGGTTGTTATAGAGCCCTCAGTGTTCATACGGGTACCATTAACCCTCTCATGGGAGGAACAACTCTACATTCCAACTGACTCCTGACGATTCATAAGACCCTAAGTGTTTTAAATAATGAACTAACAGGTGTGTGGATGGTGGGGCAACACGATCCTCTTCACAGTGTTCCTGACTACTAAGCTTTCACTAATCATGGGAGGGTCGAACATCTGGTGAAAGGAGAGTCCTGTATTTCACCAAGCATGATAACAAAGCAGTACCAAAAGAGGTAAAATTCACTCACAAAAACTGTCTCTATTTACAAAAACTAATGCCATACTCCTTTCTGCAGACCTACAACTAATACGGCACAGTTTAACATAAAGGGAGTTGGAACCTCTCTAAAGGGAGTTGGAACCTCTCTGGATCCCCCTTCTGAATCTGCAGGTGATATTCCAACCATACATTGTCCCTCCTCCAGTCTCTCTCAGTGGGATTCCAGAGAGAGACGCCGCACATGGACACCTACAGCGTTCTCTTTTCCTATTGCTACTGCTTCTCCACAACACTATCTTCACCCCATCTCTCCAGATACCCGTCTTCTTCTCTCCTGTCCTCCCTCGCACTCAAGCCTATCTTTCAGTGCGTTTGTGAACCTTAGTGGCGTTAAGGTGAACACATGTCTCTTTCTTTGACATCAGTAGCGTCCGCCTCCCCTCGTCAGTAGTTCGCAAGTCTTTATCGATCCAAGGCTCTATTCTCGGGTGATGGGCAGATGGAGAGCTTCGGGCAGAGCATGGGTAGTGGTTCTGTAGGCTGCATGGCCCAAAATCTATCATATAAATTTAAAGACAGAATTAGCTGGGGTGGATGAACGTAGAGCGAAGAGCAAGATGGGTTAGCATGGTGATTGGTGGCATGTGGTGGAAAGATATATATTTGTGAAGATGGATTTTATAGATCGGTCGGTAACCTGTACGTGAAAGATTGATGCTACAAACTCGATCACGGGAGCAGGAAATAAGCACGGAAAACTGACAGAACGGTGCACGTAAGCAAGTACACACTCTAACCCACACACACATACACACACACATACACACACACACACACACACACACACACACACACACACACACCTTACAGTACCCCTCGCACTTTTCACGGGGTGTGGGCGGGGGTGCTAAATAAACTACCTCCCGCACATGAGATAACAGCTGGTCTTCCATCACTTGCTGCGATAAGGCATAAGCAGAAGAGATGGGCGAGAGGCGGTGTCCGATAGCCAAGAAGGGATGTGACGGCCGGTGTTGGATGCGGCTGGCTTACCTCATGATATATGCCGCAATTTCCTGGTGGTCGTGTGTCACCTCTAATTTCCTTACCACCACCACCCCCAGCCCCTGCCTCCCTCTACACTGATCCACTATCCTTGTCTCTCAAAGCCAAACACCTCCTGCACATATAATGATCCACGCACGCACGTACAACCATGCAAGCATGCACACGCGCACACACAAGCAAGTATGCACGTACACATGTATTCTCTCTCTCTCTCTCTCTCTCTCTCTCTCTCTCTCTCTCTCTTTGTATATACACACACACACGTGTGTGTGTGTGTGTGTGTGTGTGTGTGTGTGTGTGTGTGTGTGTGTGTGTGTGTGTGTGTGTGTGTGTGTGTGTGTGTGTGCGTTCCTTATCTCTAATTAATCTGTTTCACTCACTGGCCATTCCTTTTCCAACTTAAACATTTAACTTTCCCAAAGCTCCACTGCTTCCTGGAATCCTCCTGCTCGTGTTCCGTCCTGAACAATCCATTAAAACTACCGACGCCTCCACGTTCGATCCTTTTATCTACATCAGCCCCTTAATTAAATCTCAGCCTTAATGCCCATCTATTAATAGAAACTGAATTGTGTCGGGGTGTGCCTGTATAACACAAGCGAGATTCACTAAAAATATCGACACTTGGGGGAACCTTTCAAACAGATTTGCATAGACAGATAGACAGACAGACGAAAAGATAGATAGATACATACATACATACGTAGGTGAACACTAAACAAATAAACGGGATAATGGACAGATGGTCAGTGAATGTATTATTCCGCTTATCATGGTAACCTTTGATTCGATGTGGCGCAACGATTGACCAATGACCAAACCTGAAAGTATAATAATTTACATTATAGAAGTTACGGAGCACTACTTTAAAATATTTTGTCCTATACATTATTTAAATATTCCATATCCCTGTGGGAAGTTTTCTTGTTTTTGTTAATATTATATTCTTTCTTCTTAAAAAGTAAATGGTCATTACTCGGAAGATCTTTGGCCTACAGCCTTCAAACTCAGTCAGGTTAATCGCCCAACTGGCAGCTTCTTCTGACCAAGCAATCCATCAACCTAATCACAGGATATTATTCAGAATGTAAAAAAAGCGGATTCCGCAACGCTGTCTCGGAAACTGCTTAAGCTAGCAAACTGAAATTTTCCAGGAATATAGCCTTGAGGCGGTCGCATTGCGGAAAGGAGTGTGGTTCCAATCAGTAGATTACTTTCTGAGATCGCCTAGGGTCAAAAACTGCGACTTTTCCAGATATTCCGGATGTTACCTAATTTTCCATGAAGGAGCAAAACTAGAGTCACCATACTTGGTGGACTTACAGACTATGATGACCTAAGGTGAAAAGCACAAGATCGGTGACTCTGACCTCAAGGTCCCTTTATAGCTCGACTTCTGGTAGGCAATGACTGTAGGAAGTGTTTATCAAAATTGTCCTTGGGCAATTTTACGGGTGTTCTAGTTTTTATTATTTTTTAAAATATTGTTTCTCTGCCTATCACTTCCATGAAGTTCTCATTCATTTTGTGTCCTAGGCTTCTCATTTACCTCACTAATAGTCTAAAAACTCTTATACCCTTAATTGTTACTCTTTCAGTGTTACTAAATACTTCTTCGTTTTTTTTTTTTTTTCGTTTTCGCTTTATATGTTTGAATGCGTCGGTCTTGGCCACCGAATGGCTGCTCACCATGTTGCTCGATCTCTGGCAGCTTCCCTACTCAGTCTCTTATCCCTGAGGACAAAATCAATGACCTCATCCCAGGTCTTCATCGGTCTACCTCTCGCAACCCTACCCTTAATATTAACGCTACTCACTTTCCCCACCCAATTATCATTCCCCATCCTCTTAACATGCCCAAGCCATCTCAATCTACCTATCCTCATCACAATACCAATATACTCCAGTCCCATCCTACCTCTCAACTCATCCACTGTAAACCTAGCCCCCCGAGGCCTCGCACTCAGGGACGCATAACACATCCACCTAATCACTGCCACTTCTGTACGTTTGAACATGCGAATATCCTCTTCCTTTACTGCCCAGGTCTCACTACCATACAGCATTACACTCCTAACACATACCGCATACAAAGATCCCTTAGCACGGAGGGAAAGCCCTTTCAGTGTCAGGAGAGGCAACAGCTCCCTGAACTTCTTCCAACCACTCCTCAATCTAGCCTCACCTCCAGCGCAAAAGATACCTCCCAAATAACAAAACTCTTCCACTCACTCAAGGGTACTCACCAACAGGATCACTGCTTTCACGCCTGACCATCTCCACATGCTCTCCCCGACGCTTTATGAAATCCTTTATCCTAACCTTCCTTCTGCTCTTCGTTAACAGAAATCTATTGTCGCTATCATGCTGTTTTACTAATGCCCTGTCTGGCCTTCTGACCTTTTATCAACTTTGCATGCACATCCGGATAATGCATTTTTAATTAAACTTTTGCCGTGGGGAAGGAGGCAGTTTGACATAGTGTGAGGAAAGAAGAAGCATGAAATGACCACTGAATTATCCCGGAAGTGGATGAAAACTGCGGACAGGAACAACTGCCACACTTGTTTTTGCAACCAACCAACCAACCAACCAACCAATCAATCAATCAATCAACCAACCGACCGACCAACCAACCAACCAACCATCCAACCAACCAACCTCCCAACCGACCAATCAATCAACCACCCATCCATCCATTCATCCAACCAACCAACCAACCAACCAAAAAAAACCAACCGACCAATCAACCACTCAACCAACCAACCAACCAGCCAACCAATCAACCACCCAACCGACCAATCAATCAACCAATCAACCACCCAACCGACCAATCAACCACTCAAGCAACCAACCAACCAGCCAACCAATCAACCACCCAACCGACCAATCAACCACTCAACCAGCCAACCAGTCAACCACCCAACCGACCAATCAATCAATCAACCAGCCAATCAATCAACAAACCAACCATACATACATATATCCCATCCAAAATCACCTCACCTCCTTTCCATTTGTCAGTTTTTTTTTTTTTTTCGTTTGCTCCAATGCCTTTACGAGGAAGTCAGGATGCTATCGTAAATATTTTCCGCTGTTTGTCCGCAGGCGCCTACCATCCACTCACTCGATGTAGTCCTACCTTTATGTTATTCGACACTGAATGGTAAGTCAGATGGGTTGCTGCAATCTAGAAAATAATTTGCTACGTTGGGTGGTAACCATATAATTGACACCTGGTAGTCTGCTGTAGTGGGGCAAGGTGTTATAACTGGATGAGGCTTCAAGGGTGGTTAGGGAGTACTGCTAACATAATGCCACTCAGGGGCGAATGAGGCTGGTCACACGCCTTAAATGTCAGGAATAAGCAACCTAGCCTCGACCCACTACGCTACTAATAGGGCAGAAAAAACTCCTCCCTTCACCTCCCTACCTCTCCTCCCTCCCTCTGCTTCTCCACCTCTCCCTCCCTCCCTCAACTTCACCTCTCCCTCCTTCCATCCACTTTTCCTCCCTCCCTCTACTTCTTCACCTCTCCTTTCCCCTCTCTCTACTTTTCCACCTCTCCCTCCTTCCCTCCACTTTTCCTCCCTCCCTCTACTTCTTCACCTCTCCTTTCCCCTCCCTCTACTTCTCCACCTCTCCCTCCTTCCCTCCACTTTTCCTCCCTCCCTCTACTTCTCCACCTCTCCCTTCCTCTCCCTCTCCCACTCCACCTTTCTTCCCTCCCCTTGCCTATTCTGAACTTTTATGCCTCTCTTTGTATCACGAAAAAAAATCTTTATGCCCTCATATTCCATTTCGAATCCCCATTTTGTGCTGATGAGTCTGGATATTGTCTGGAAGTTGATGTGGCTGGAATTCTGGAAGTTGATGTGTTTGGATGCTGTCTGGATGCGAATGTATTATGAATTAGGTATATACACTTGAGGGTCTGGATGTTCACTAGACTTGATGATGATGATGATGATGATCATGTGTCTGGATTATGTTTAGATACTGATTTAGCTGGATGCTGATGCGTTTGGATGTTAGTGTGTTTGAATGCTGATGATGTGTGTAGGTGAGAATGATGTGTCTAGATGATGGCGATGTAGTTTCATGTTGGTCTGTCTTGATGTTGATGTGTTTGGATGTCTGGATGATGATGTGTTTGAATGTTCGTGTGTCTGAAAAGGATGTGTGAGAATGTTTACGTACGTGGATGTTGACGGGCTTGGATGTTGTGTTTGAATGTTCGTGTAGACAGACGGTCATGTCGAAAATGCAATGGTCCTAGATTCCGATGTGTCTGAAAGGTAATGAATCTAGGAGTTTAGTAAGGCACGGATTATCTTTTATTTTTTACACTACTACTTTCCTTTTCCTTCTTTCTCACTTTGTCTGGCTTCCTCTCAGCTTACCCCTCTCCCTTCTTCCTTTTCCGCTTTCCACCGCAGCCTCTCTTTTCTCCATTCTCCTACCTACTCTTCTCCCATTCTGGTCTCTCCTCCATTCACTCACCCCCTGTTCCCTCCTTCTCTTCCCTCCCTTCCTTCCTCATTCTCAATCGTCCTTCCTTCCTGTTACTCCCAACTCTGCAAACTCACTCATCCCCTGTTCCATCCTTCTCTTCCCTCCCTTCCTCCCTCATTCCCAATCATCCTTCCTTCCTGTTACTCCCAACTTTGCAAACTCATCCCCTGTTCCATCCTTCCCTTTCCTTCCTTCCTCCCTCAATCATCCTTCCTTCCTGTTACTCCCAGCTTTGCAAACTCACTCATCCCCTGTTCCACCCTTCTCTTCCCTCCCTTCCTCCCTCATTCCCAACCATCCTTCCTTCTCGTTATTCCCAACACTACAATTTCAATTTCCTCGACGGTATTATTAATGAATCAGTTATACAGAGTGTTCATGACTTCAAGGTTTTGGAAGGGGGAATTACACTAAATTTAACTCAGTAATGGTTTTCAAACATAACTACGCATGATATATATCTTTTGGCTTTGAGGAAAATTTTAACTTGCAAAGGAGGCGCAATAATATTCTTCTCCCAATTGTGAATTTGTTTTTGTGTGTTTGGCTATACGTGTCAAGTAGTTGGTTTGACATTTTTCAGCTCTCTCTCTCTCTCTCTCTCTCTCTCTCTCTCTCTCTCTCACACACACACACACACACACACACACACACATCGCTTTTATCCCCAATCCCACCGCGTCTCTCCACCAATATCGCCTTCAACCTAAAAAGTAACTGTTATTCTCGTTACTTTAGACGATTTTCTTAATCTTAGGAGCGGCTATTCGACCTTAAGGGATTGAATAGAGTCTTTACCTGTCCCTTTAGACCTAGGAGGCTCTTTCTGGACCTTTATAAATCGCCAGGTGATGAAGGAAAGAGAAAAATAAATACATTCTTACAAGGGATTCATTTTATAAACTACTATTATAGCTGTATGTCTGTCTGTCTAGCTGTCTTTCTGTCTGTCTGTCTGTCTGTCTAGCTGTCTTTCTGTCTGTCTGTCTGTCTAGCTGTCTTTCTGTCTCTGTCCACATATCTTTCTGTCTGCCTGTCTACTTGTCTTTCTGTTTCACTTTTCTTTCTGTCTCTGTCTGTCCACTTGTCATTCTGTCTCTCCGTCTACTTGTCTTTCTGTCTGTTTGTCTGTCCACTTATCTTTCTGTCTCTGTCTGTCTACTTGTTTTCCTGTCTCTGCTTGTCCTCTTGTCTGCCTCCTTCAAACTCTCCCTCCTCTTCTTCCTCCACTAATTGCTCCTTTTCTTCTCTCATCAGCTCTTCCTCTTCCTCTTCCTATTGCTTCTTCTCCCTCACCTCCATATCATTAATTATTTTTCTCACTCCTTCCAAGATTACATCCTTCCTTTATCTAATCTCTTCCTTTCATGGATATCAGCAATTTACCTCTCTCTCTCTCTCTCTCTCTCTCTCTCTCTCTCTCTCTCTCTCTCTCTCTCTCTCTCTCTCTCTCACCTTGAAAGGGCCCCAAATTAAATGTCATCTGCATATCAATTTTCCGTAACTCAGTGCAACTTCCTACTCTCCTCTTTCTTTCTTCATCCTTCTAATATCCCCATCAGTGTCCTCCGCCATC